>NW_027479362.1:0-142219 GCF_051014685.1 Ptiloglossa arizonensis
GTTTCTGCTTTCAGAAACAATAGGAAATTCTAGAGCTCGTCAATCCGTTCGCGAGATATGGAAGTTTGAAGTTAAGGAATGCTTGAGAAACCATCAAAATTTTCGCAACTCTGATACTCGAAACCAATAACTACAATGGCCTAGGGGGGAAATACACACACCATTGTAATCGTGCGAGTTTCTACTTTCAGATGCAATAGGAAATTCTCGAGTTTGTCAATCCGTTCGCGAGATATGGTAGTTTGAAGTTAAGGAATGGTTGAAAAACCATCACAATTTTCGCAAGTCTGATACTCGAAACCAATAACTACTATGGCCTAGGGCAAAAATACGTACCGTTGTAATCGGGCGATTTTCTACTTTCAGATGCAATAGGAAATTCTCGAGTTCGTCAATCCGTTCGCGAGATATGGTAGTTTAAAGTTAAGGAATGGTTGAGAAACCATCAAAATTTTCGCAAGTCTGATACTCGATACAAATAACTACAAAGGCCTAGGGGAAGAATGCACGTCCCGTTGTAATCGGGCGAGTTTCTGCTTTCAGATGCAATAGGAAATTCTCGAGTTCGTCAATCCGTTCGCGAGATATGGGAGTTTGAAGTTAAGGAATGGTTGAAAAACCATCACAATTTTCGCAAGTCTGATACTCGAAACCAATAACTGGAATGGCCTAGGGGAAAAAAACACATACCATTGTAATCGGGCGAGTTTCTACTTTCAGATGCAACAGGAATTTCTCGAGTTCGTCAATCCGTTCGCGAGATATGGAAGTTTGAAGTTAAGGAATGATTGAGAAACCATCAAAATTTTCGCAAGTCTGATACTCGAAACCAATAACTGGAATGGCCTAGGGGAAAAAAGCACATACCATTGTAATCGGGCGAGTTTCTACTTTCAGATGCAACAGGAATTTCTCGAGTTCGTCAATCCGTTCGCGAGATATGGAAGTTTGAAGTTAAGGAATGATTGAGAAACCATCAAAATTTTCGCAAGTCTGATACTCGAAACCAATAACGGGAATGGTCTGGGGGAAAAGTACACACACCATTGTAATCGGGCGAGCTTCTACTTTCAGATGCAACAGGAATTTCTCGAGTTCGTCAATCCGTTCGCGAGATATGGGAATTTGAAGTTAAGGAATGGTAGAGAAACCATCAAAATTTTCGCTGGTCTGATACTCGAAACCAATAACTGGAATGGCCTAGGGGAAAAGTACACACACCATTGTAATCGTGCGAGCTTCTGCTTTCTGATGCCATAGGAAATTCTCGAGTTCGGCAATCCGTTCGCGAGATATGGGGGTTTGAAGTTAAGGAATGGTTGAGAGACCATCAAAATTCCCGCATGTCTGATACTCGAAACCACTAACTACAAAGGCCTAGGGGAAAAGTACACACACCATTGTAATCGGGCGAGTTTCTACTTTCAGATGCAACAGGAATTTCTCGAGTTCGTCAATCCGTTCGCGAGATATGGGAATTTGAAATTAAGGAATGGTTGAGAAACCATCAAAATTTTCGCTGGTCTGATACTCGAAACCAATAACTGGAATGGCCTAGGGGAAAAGTACACACACCATTGTAATCGTGCGAGCTTCTGCTTTCTGATGCCATAGGAAATTCTCGAGTTCAGCAATCCGTTCGCGAGATATGGGAGTTTGAAGTTAAGGAATGGTTGAGAAACCATCAAAATTTTCGCAAGTCTGATACTCGAAAATAATAACTACAATGGCCTAGGGCAAAAATACACATACCGTTGTAATCGGGCGAGTTTCTGCTTTCTGATGCCATAGGAAATTCTCGAGTTCTGCAATCCGTTCGCGAGATATGGAAGTTTGAAGTTAAGGAATGATTGAGAAACCATCAAAATTTTCGCAAGTCTGATACTCGAAACCAATAACGGGAATGGCCTGAGGGAAAAGTACACACACCATTGTAATCGGGCGAGCTTCTACTTTCAGATGCAACAGGAATTTCTCGAGTTCGTCAATCCGTTCGCGAGATATGGGAATTTGAAGTTAAGGAATGGTAGAGAAACCATCAAAATTTTCGCTGGTCTGATACTCGAAACCAATAACTGGAATGGCCTAGGGGAAAAATACACATACCGTTGTAATCGGGCGAGTTTCTGCTTTCAGATGCAATAGAAAATTCTCGAGTTCGTCAATCCGTTCGCGAGATATGGGAGTTTGAAGTTAAGGAATGCTTGAGAAACCATCAAAATTTTCGCAACTCTGATACTCGAAACCAATAACTACAATGGCCTAGGGGAAAAATACACATACCGTTGTAATCGGGCGAGTTTCTGCATTCAGATGCAATAGGAAATTCTCGAGTTCGTCAATCCGTTCGCGAGATATGGGAGTTTGAAGTTAAGGAATGGTTGAGAAACCATCAAAATTTTCGCAATTCTGATACTCGAAACCAATAACTACAAACGCCTAGGGGAAAGATACACATACCACTTGATCGGGCGAGATTCTACTTTCACATGCAACAGGAATTTCTCGAGTTCGTCAATGCGTTCGCGAGATATGGGAGTTTGAAGTTAAGGAATGGTTGAGAAATCATCAAAATTTTCGCAAGTCTGATACTCGAAACCAATAACTGGAATGGGCTAGGGGTAAAGTACACATACCGTTGTAATCGGGCGAGGTCCTACTTTCAAATGCAACGGGAATTTCTCGAGTTCGTCAATCCGTTCGCGAGATATGGAAGTTTGAAGTTAAGGAATGCTTGAGAAATCATCAAAATTTTCGCTGGTCTGATACTCGAATCCAATAAGTACAATGGCCTAGGGGAAAAATACATATACCGTTGTAATCGGGCGAGTTTCTACTTTCAGACGCAAGAGGAATTTCTCGAGTTCGTCAATCCGTTCGCGGGATATGGGAATTTGAAGTTAAGGAATGGTTGAGAAACCATCAAAATTTTCGCAAGTCTGATACTCGAAATCAATAACTACTATGGCCTAGGGGAAAAATACACTTACCGTTGTAATCGGGCGAGTTTCTGCTTTCAGATGCAATAGGAAATTCTCGAGTTCGTCAATCCGTTCGCGAGATATGGGAGTTTGAAGTTAAGGAATGGTTGAGAAACCATGAAAATTTTCGCAAGTCTGATACTCGAAACCAATAACTGGAATGGCCTAGGGGAAAAGTACACATACCGTTGTAATCGGGCGACTTTCTACTTTCACATGCAACAGGAATATCTCGAGTTCGTCAATCCGTTCGCGAGATATGGGAGTTTGAAGTTAAGGAATGGTTGAGAAACCATCAAAATTTTCGCAAGTCTGATACTCGAAACCAATAACTACAATGGCCTAGGGGAAAAATACACATACCGTTGTGATCGGGCGTGTTTCTGCTTTCAGATGTAATAGGAAATTCTCGAGTTCGTCAATCCGTTCGCGAGATATGGAAGTTTGCAGTTAAGGAATGCTTGAGAAACCATCAAAATTTTCGCTGGTCTGATACTCGAAACCAATTACTACAATGGCCTAGGGGAAAAATACACATACCGTTGTAATCGGGCGCGTTTCTACTTTCAGATGCAACAGGAATTTCTCGAGTTCGTCAATCCGTTCGCGAGATATGGGAGTTTGAAGTTAAGGAATGGTTGAGAAACCATCAAAATTTTCGCAAGTCTGATACTCGAAACCAATAACTACAAAGGCCTATGGGGAAAACACACATATCTTTGTAATCGGGCGAGTTTCTGCTTTCAGATGCAATAGGAAATTCTCGAGTTCGTCAATCCGTTCGCGAGATATGGGAGTTTGAAGTTAAGGAATGGTTGAGAAACCATCAAAATTTTCGCAAGTCTGATACTCGAAACCAATAACTGGAATGGCCTAGGGGAAAAGTACACATACCGTTGTAATCGGGCGACTTTCTTCTTTCACATGCAACAGGAATATCTCGAGTTCGTCAATCCGTTCGCGAGATATGGGAGTTTGAAGTTAAGGAATGGTTGAGAAACCATCAAAATTTTCGCAAGTCTGATACTCGAAACCAATAACTACAATGGCCTAGGGGAAAAATACACATACCGTTGTGATCGGGCGTGTTTCTGCTTTCAGATGCAATAGGAAATTCTCGAGTTCGTCAATCCGTTCGCGAGATATGGAAGTTTGAAGTTAAGGAATGCTTGAGAAACCATCAAAATTTTCGCTGGTCTGATACTCGAAACCAATTACTACAATGGCCTAGGGGAAAAATACACATACCGTTGTAATCGGGCGCGTTTCTACTTTCAGATGCCACAGGAATTTCTCGAGTTCGTCAATCCGTTCGCGAGATATGGGAGTTTGAAGTTAAGGAATGGTTGAGAAACCATCAAAATTTTCGCAAGTCTGATACTCGAAACCAATAACCACAAAGGCCTAGGGGAAAAATACACATACCGTTGTAATCGGGCGAGTTTCTACTTTCACATGCAACAGGAATTTCTCGTGTTCGTCAATCCGTTCGCGAGATATGGAAGTGTGAAGTTAAGGAATTGTTGAGCAACCATCAAAATTTTCGCTGGTCTGATACTCGAAACCAATAACTGGAATGGCCTAGGGGAAAAGTACACACACCACAGTAATCGGGCGAGTTTCTACTTTCAGATGCAACAGGAATTTCTCGAGTTCGGCAACCCGTTCGCGGGATATGGGAGTTTGAAGTTAAGGAATGCTTGAGAAACCATCAAAATTTTGGAAAGTCTGATACTCGAAACCAATAACCACAAAGGCCTAGGGGAAAAATACACATACCGTTGTAATCGGGCGAGTTTCTACTTTCACATGCAACAGGAATTTCTCGAGTTCGTCAATCCGTTCGCGAGATATGGGAGTTTGAAATTAAGGAATGGTTGAGAAACCATCAAAATTTTCGCAAGTCTGATACTCGAAACCAATAACTACAATGGCCTAGGGGAAAATACACATACCTTTGTAATCGGGCGAGTTTCCACTTTCAGATGCAACAGGAATTTCTCGAGTTCGTCAATCCGTTCGCGAGATATGGGAGTTTGAAGTTAAGGAATGGTTGAGAAACCATCGAAATTTGCGCAATTCCGATGCTAGAAACGAATAACTGGAATGGCCTAGGGGAAAAGTACACACACCATTCTAATCGGGCGAGTGTCAACTTTCAGATGCAACAGGAATTTCTGGAGTTCGTCGATCCGTTCGCGAGATATGGGAGTTTGAAGTTAAGGAATGGTTGAGAAACCATCAAAATTTTCGAAAGTCTGATACACGAAACCAATAACTACAAAGGCCTAAGGGAAAAACACACATATCTTTGTAATCGGGCGAGTTTCTACCTTCAGATGCAACAGGAGTTTTCGAGTGCGTCAATCCGTTCGCGAGATATGGGAGTTTGAAGTTAATGAATGGTTGAGAAACCATCAAGATTTTCGCAATTCTGATGCTAGAAACGAATAACTGGAATGGCCTAGGGGAAAAGTACACATAGCGTTGTAATCGGGCGAGTTTCTACTTTCAGATGCAACAGGAATTTCTCGATTTCGTAAATCCGTTCGCGAGATATGGGAGTTTGAGGTTAAGGAATGCTTGAGAAACCATCAAAATTTTCGCTGGTCTGATACTCGAAACCAATAACTGGAATGACCTAGGGGAAAAGTACACACACCATTGTAATCGGGCGAGTTTCTGCTTTCAGATGCAACAGGAATTTCTCGAGTTCGTCAATCCGTTCGTGAGATATGGGAGTTTGAAATTAAGGAATGGTTGAGAGACCATCAAAATTTTTGCAATTCTGATGCTAGAAACGAATAACTGGAATGGCCTAGGGGAAAAGTACACAAACCATTCTAATCGGGCGAGTGTCTACTTTCAGATGCAACAGGAGTTTCTCGAGTGCGTCAATCCGTTCGCGAGATATGGGAGTTTGAAGTTAAGGAATGGTTGAGAAACTATCAAAATTTTCGCAAGTCTGATACTTGAAACCAATAACTACAAAGCCCTAGGTGAAAAACACACATATCTTTGTAATCGGGCGAGTTTCTACTTTCAGATGCAAAAGGAAATTCTCGAGTTCGTCAATCCGTTCGCGAGAAATGGGTGTTTGAAGTTAAGGAATGGATGAGAAACTATCAAAATTTTCGCAAGTCTGATACTCGAAACCAATAACTACAAAGGCCTAGGGGCAAAATACACATACCGTTGTAACTGGGAGAGTTTCTACTTTCAGATGCAACAGAAATTATTCGGATTCGTCAATCCGTTCGCGAAATGTCGGAGTTCCGAGTTAAGAGATGGTTGAGAAACCATCAAAATTTTCGCAAGTCTGATATTCGATAACAATAACTGGAGTGGCCTAGGGGAAAAGTACACACAGCATTGTAATCGGGCGAGTTTCTACTTTCAGATACAACAGGAATTTCTCGAATTCGTCAATCCGTTCGCGAGATATGGGAGTTTGAAATTAAGGAATGGTTGAGGAACCATCAAAATTTTCGAAAGTCTGATACTTGAAACCAACAACTCCCTTGGCCTAGGGCAAAAATGCACATACCGTTGTAATCGGGCGAGTTTCTGCTTTCAGATGCAATAGGAAATTCTCGAGTTCGTCAATCCGTTCGCGAGATATGGGAGTTTGAAGTTAAGGAATGGTTGAGAAACTATCAAAATTTTCGCAAGTCTGATACTCGAAACCAATAACTACAAAGGCCTAGGTGAAAAACACACATATGTTTGTAATCGGGCGAGTTTCTACTTTCAGATGCAACAGGAATTTCTCGAGTTCGTCAATCCGTTCGCGAGATATGGGTGTTTGAAGTTAAGGAATGGTTGAGAAACCATCAAAATTTTCGTTGGGTCTGATACTCGAAACCAATAACTGGAATGGCCTAGGGGAAAAGTACACACACCATTTTAATCGGGCGAGTTTCTACTTTCAGGTGCAACAGGAATTTCTCGAGTTCGTCAATCCGTTCGCGAGATATGGGAGTTTGAAGTTAAGGAAAGGTTGAGAAACCATCAAAATTTTGGCAGGTCTGATACTCGAAAGCAATAGCTACAAAGGCCTATGGGAAAAACACACATATCTTTATAATCGGGCGAGCTTCTACTTTCAGATGCAACAGGAATTTCTCGAGTTCGTCAATCCGTTCGCGAGATATGGGAGTTTGAAGTTAAGGAATGCTTGAGAAACCATCAAAATTTTCGAAATTCTGATACTCGAAACCAATAACTACAAAGGCCTAGGGGAAAAATACACATACCGTTGTAATCGGGCGAGTTTCTACTTTCACATGCAACAGGAATTTCTCGTGTTCGTCAATCCGTTCGCGAGATATGGAAGTGTGAAGTTAAGGAATGGTTGAGAAACCATCAAAATCTTCGCTGGTCTGATACTCGAAACCAATAACTGGAATGGCCTAGGGGAAAAGTACACATACCATTGTAATCGGGCGAGTTTCTGCATTCAGATGCAATAGGAAATTCTCGAGTTCGTCAATCCGTTCGCGAGATATGGGAGTTTGAAGTTAAGGAATGGTTGAGAAACCATCAAAATTTTGGAAAGTCTGATACTCGAAACCAATAACCACAAAGGCCTAGGGGAAAAATACACATACCGTTGTAATCGGGCGAGTTTCTACTTTCACATGCAACAGGAATTTCTCGAGTTCGTCAATCCGTTCGCGAGATATGGGAGTTTGAAATTAAGGAATGGTTGAGAAACCATCAAAATTTTCGCAAGTCTGATACTCGAAACCAATAACTACAAAGGCCTAGGTGAAAAACACACATATCTTTGTAATCGGGCGAGTTTCTACTTTCAGATGCAACAGGAATTTCTCGAGTTTGTCAATCCGTTCGCGAGATATGGGAGTTTGAATTTAAGGAATGGTTGAGAAACCAACAAAATTTTCGCAAGTCTTATACTCGAAACCAATAACTGGAATGACCTAGCGGAAGAGTACACACACCATTGTAATCGGGCGAGTTTCTGCTTCCAGGTGCAACAGGAATTTCTCGAGTTCGTCAATCCGTTCGCGAGATATGGGAGTTTGAAGTTAAGGAATGGTTGAGAAACTATCAAAATTTTCGCAAGTCTGATACTTGAAACAAATAACTACAAAGCCCTAGGTGAAAAACACACATATCTTTGTAATCGGGCGAGTTCCTACTTTCAGATGCAAAAGGAAATTCTGGAGTTCGTCAATCCGTTCGCGAGAAATGGGTGTTTGAAGTTAAGGAATGGTTGAGAAACTATCAAAATTTTCGCAAGTCTGATACTCGAAACCAATAACTACAAAGTCCTAGCGGAAAATACACATACCTTTGTAATCGGGCGGGTTTCCACTCTCAGATGCAACAGGAATTTCTCGAGTTCGTCTATCCGTTCGCGAGATATGGGAGTTTGAAGTTAAGGAATGGTTGAGAAACCATCAACATTTTCGCAAGTCTGATACTCGAAACCAAGAACTGGAATGGCCTAGGGGAAAAGTACACACACCATTCTAATCGGGCGAGTGTCAACTTTCAGATGCAACAGGAATTTCTGGAGTTCGTCGATCCGTTCGCGAGATATGGGAGTTTGAAGTTAAGGAATGGTTGAGAAACCATCAAAATTTTCGAAAGTCTGATACACGAAACCAATAACTACAAAGGCCTAAGGGAAAAACACACATATCTTTGTAATCGGGCGAGTTTCTACCTTCAGATGCAACAGGAGTTTCTCGAGTGCGTCAATCCGTTCGCGAGATATGGGAGTTTGAAGTTAATGAATGGTTGAGAAACCATCAAGATTTTCGCAATTCTGATGCTAGAAACGAATAACTGGAATGGCCTAGGGGAAAAGTACACATAGCGTTGTAATCGGGCGAGTTTCTACTTTCAGATGCAACAGGAATTTCTCGATTTCGTAAATCCGTTCGCGAGATATGGGAGTTTGAGGTTAAGGAATGCTTGAGAAACCATCAAAATTTTCGCTGGTCTGATACTCGAAACCAATAACTGGAATGACCTAGGGGAAAAGTACACACACCATTGTAATCGGGCGAGTTTCTGCTTTCAGATGCAACAGGAATTTCTCGAGTTCGTCAATCCGTTCGTGAGATATGGGAGTTTGAAATTAAGGAATGGTTGAGAGACCATCAAAATTTTTGCAATTCTGATGCTAGAAACGAATAACTGGAATGGCCTAGGGGAAAAGTACACAAACCATTCTAATCGGGCGAGTGTCTACTTTCAGATGCAACAGGAGTTTCTCGAGTGCGTCAATCCGTTCGCGAGATATGGGAGTTTGAAGTTAAGGAATGGTTGAGAAACTATCAAAATTTTCGCAAGTCTGATACTTGAAACCAATAACTACAAAGCCCTAGGTGAAAAACACACATATCTTTGTAATCGGGCGAGTTTCTACTTTCAGATGCAAAAGGAAATTCTCGAGTTCGTCAATCCGTTCGCGAGAAATGGGTGTTTGAAGTTAAGGAATGGATGAGAAACTATCAAAATTTTCGCAAGTCTGATACTCGAAACCAATAACTACAAAGGCCTAGGGGCAAAATACACATACCGTTGTAACTGGGAGAGTTTCTACTTTCAGATGCAACAGAAATTATTCGGATTCGTCAATCCGTTCGCGAAATGTCGGAGTTCCGAGTTAAGAGATGGTTGAGAAACCATCAAAATTTTCGCAAGTCTGATATTCGATAACAATAACTGGAGTGGCCTAGGGGAAAAGTACACACAGCATTGTAATCGGGCGAGTTTCTACTTTCAGATACAACAGGAATTTCTCGAATTCGTCAATCCGTTCGCGAGATATGGGAGTTTGAAATTAAGGAATGGTTGAGGAACCATCAAAATTTTCGAAAGTCTGATACTTGAAACCAACAACTCCCTTGGCCTAGGGCAAAAATGCACATACCGTTGTAATCGGGCGAGTTTCTGCTTTCAGATGCAATAGGAAATTCTCGAGTTCGTCAATCCGTTCGCGAGATATGGGAGTTTGAAGTTAAGGAATGGTTGAGAAACTATCAAAATTTTCGCAAGTCTGATACTCGAAACCAATAACTACAAAGGCCTAGGTGAAAAACACACATATGTTTGTAATCGGGCGAGTTTCTACTTTCAGATGCAACAGGAATTTCTCGAGTTCGTCAATCGGTTCGCGAGATATGGGTGTTTGAAGTTAAGGAATGGTTGAGAAACCATCAAAATTTTCGTTGGGTCTGATACTCGAAACCAATAACTGGAATGGCCTAGGGGAAAAGTACACACACCATTTTAATCGGGCGAGTTTCTACTTTCAGGTGCAACAGGAATTTCTCGAGTTCGTCAATCCGTTCGCGAGATATGGGAGTTTGAAGTTAAGGAAAGGTTGAGAAACCATCAAAATTTTGGCAGGTCTGATACTCGAAAGCAATAGCTACAAAGGCCTATGGGAAAAACACACATATCTTTATAATCGGGCGAGCTTCTACTTTCAGATGCAACAGGAATTTCTCGAGTTCGTCAATCCGTTCGCGAGATATGGGAGTTTGAAGTTAAGGAATGCTTGAGAAACCATCAAAATTTTCGAAATTCTGATACTCGAAACCAATAACTACAAAGGCCTAGGGGAAAAATACACATACCGTTGTAATCGGGCGAGTTTCTACTTTCACATGCAACAGGAATTTCTCGTGTTCGTCAATCCGTTCGCGAGATATGGAAGTGTGAAGTTAAGGAATGGTTGAGAAACCATCAAAATCTTCGCTGGTCTGATACTCGAAACCAATAACTGGAATGGCCTAGGGGAAAAGTACACATACCATTGTAATCGGGCGAGTTTCTGCATTCAGATGCAATAGGAAATTCTCGAGTTCGTCAATCCGTTCGCGAGATATGGGAGTTTGAAGTTAAGGAATGGTTGAGAAACCATCAAAATTTTCGCAATTCTGATACTCGAAACCAATAACTACAAACGCCTAGGGGAAAGATACACATACCACTTGAACGGGCGAGATTCTACTTTCACATGCAACAGGAATTTCTCGAGTTCGTCAATGCGTTCGCGAGATATGGGAGTTTGAAGTTAAGGAATGGTTGAGAAATCATCAAAATTTTCGCAAGTCTGATACTCGAAACCAATAACTGGAATGGGCTAGGGGTAAAGTACATATACCGTTGTAATCGGGCGAGGTCCTACTTTCAAATGCAACGGGAATTTCTCGAGTTCGTCAATCCGTTCGCGAGATATGGAAGTTTGAAGTTAAGGAATGCTTGAGAAATCATCAAAATTTTCGCTGGTCTGATACTCGAATCCAATAAGTACAATGGCCTAGGGGAAAAATACATATACCGTTGTAATCGGGCGAGTTTCTACTTTCAGATGCAAGAGGAATTTCTCGAGTTCGTCAATCCGTTCGCGGGATATGGGAATTTGAAGTTAAGGAATGGTTGAGAAACCATCAAAATTTTCGCAAATCTGATACTCGAAATCAATAACTACTATGGCCTAGGGGAAAAATACACTTACCGTTGTAATCGGGCGAGTTTCTGCTTTCAGATGCAATAGGAAATTCTCGAGTTCGTCAATCCGTTCGCGAGATATGGGAGTTTGAAGTTAAGGAATGGTTGAGAAACCATGAAAATTTTCGCAAGTCTGATACTCGAAACCAATAACTGGAATGGCCTAGGGGAAAAGTACACATACCGTTGTAATCGGGCGACTTTCTACTCTCACATGCAACAGGAATATCTCGAGTTCGTCAATCCGTTCGCGAGATATGGGAGTTTGAAGTTAAGGAATGGTTGAGAAACCATCAAAATTTTCGCAAGTCTGATACTCGAAACCAATAACTACAATGGCCTAGGGGAAAAATACACATACCGTTGTGATCGGGCGTGTTTCTGCTTTCAGATGTAATAGGAAATTCTCGAGTTCGTCAATCCGTTCGCGAGATATGGAAGTTTGCAGTTAAGGAATGGTTGAGAAACCATCAAAATTTTCGCAAGTCTGATACTCGAAACCAATAACTACAAAGGCCTATGGGGAAAACACACATATCTTTGTAATCGGGCGAGTTTCTGCTTTCAGATGCAATAGGAAATTCTCGAGTTCGTCAATCCGTTCGCGAGATATGGGAGTTTGAAGTTAAGGAATGGTTGAGAAACCATCAAAATTTTCGCAAGTCTGATACTCGAAACCAATAACTGGAATGGCCTAGGGGAAAAGTACACATACCGTTGTAATCGGGCGACTTTCTTCTTTCACATGCAACAGGAATATCTCGAGTTCGTCAATCCGTTCGCGAGATATGGGAGTTTGAAGTTAAGGAATGGTTGAGAAACCATCAAAATTTTCGCAAGTCTGATACTCGAAACCAATAACTACAATGGCCTAGGGGAAAAATACACATACCGTTGTGATCGGGCGTGTTTCTGCTTTCAGATGCAATAGGAAATTCTCGAGTTCGTCAATCCGTTCGCGAGATATGGGAGTTTGAAGTTAAGGAATGGTTGAGAAACCATCAAAATTTTCGCAAGTCTGATACTCGAAACCAATAACTACAATGGCCTAGGGGAAAAATACACATACCGTTGTAATCGGGCGCGTTTCTACTTTCAGATGCCACAGGAATTTCTCGAGTTCGTCAATCCGTTCGCGAGATATGGGAGTTTGAAGTTAAGGAATGGTTGAGAAACCATCAAAATTTTCGCAAGTCTGATACTCGAAACCAATAACCACAAAGGCCTAGGGGAAAAATACACATACCGTTGTAATCGGGCGAGTTTCTACTTTCACATGCAACAGGAATTTCTCGTGTTCGTCAATCCGTTCGCGAGATATGGAAGTGTGAAGTTAAGGAATTGTTGAGCAACCATCAAAATTTTCGCTGGTCTGATACTCGAAACCAATAACTGGAATGGCCTAGGGGAAAAGTACACACACCACAGTAATCGGGCGAGTTTCTACTTTCAGATGCAACAGGAATTTCTCGAGTTCGGCAACCCGTTCGCGGGATATGGGAGTTTGAAGTTAAGGAATGCTTGAGAAACCATCAAAATTTTGGAAAGTCTGATACTCGAAACCAATAACCACAAAGGCCTAGGGGAAAAATACACATACCGTTGTAATCGGGCGAGTTTCTACTTTCACATGCAACAGGAATTTCTCGAGTTCGTCAATCAGTTCGCGAGAAATGGGAGATTGAAGTTAAGGAATGGTTGAGGAACGATCAAAATTTTCGCAAGTCTGATACTCGAAACCAATAACTACAAAGGCCTACGGGAAAAATACACATACCTTTGTAATCGGGCGAGTTTCCACTTTCAGATGCAACAGGAATTACTGGAGTTCGTCAATCCGTTCGCGAGATGTGGGAGCTTGAAGTTATTGAATGGTTGAGGAACCATCAAAATTTTCGCAAGTCTGATACTTGAAACCAATAACTCCTATGGCCTAGAGCAAAAATGCACATACCGTTGTAATCGGGCGAGTTTCTGCTTTCAGATGCAATAGGAAATTCTCGAGTTCGTCAATCCGTTCGCGAGATATGGAAGTGTGAAGTTACGGAATGGTTGAGAAACCATCAAAATTTTCGAAAGTCTGATACTCGAAACCAATATCTGGAATGGTCTAGGAGAAAACTACACACACCATTGTAATCGGGCGAGTTTCTACTCTAAGAAGCAACAGGAATTTCTCGAGTTCGTCAACCCTTTCGCGAGATATGGGAGTTTGAAATACGGAATGGTTGAGAAACCATCAAAATTTTCGCAAGTCTGATACTCGAAACCAATAACTACAATGGCCCAGGGGAAAAACACACATACCGTTGTAATTAGCAGAGTTTCTACTTTCGGATGCAACAGGAATTTCTCGAGTTCGTCAATCCGTTCGCGAGATATGGGAGTTTGAAGTTAAGGAATGGTTGAGAAACCATCAAAATATTCGCAATTCTGATGCTAGAAACGAATAACTGGAATGGCCTAGGGGAAAAGTACACACACCATTGTAATCGGTCGACTTTCTACTTTCAGATGCAACAGGAAATAATCGAGTTCGACAGTCCGTTCGCGAGATATGGTAGTTTGAAGTTAAGGAATGCTTGAGAAACCATCAAAATTTTCGCAAGTCTGAAACTCGAAACCAATAACTACTTTGATCTAGGGCAAAAATACACATACCGTTGTAATCGGGCGAGTTTCTGCTTTCAGATGCAACAGAAATTTCTCGAGTTCGTCAATCCGTTCGCGAGATATGGGAGTTTGATGTTAAGGAATGGTTGAGAAACTATCAAAATTTTCCCAAGTTTGATACTCGAAACCAATAACTGCAATGGCCTAGGGGAAAAATATACACACCGTTGTAATCGGGCGAGATTCTACTTTCAGATGCAACAGGAATTAATGGTGTTCGTCAATCCGTTCGCGAGATATGGGAGTTTGAAATTAAGGAATGGTTGAGAAACCATCAAAATTTTCGCAAGTCTGATACTCGAAACCAATAACTACAAAGGCCTATGTGAAAAACACACATATCTTTGTAATCGGGCGAGTTTCTACTTTCAGATGCAACAAGAATTTCTCGAGTTTGTCAATCCGTTCGCGAGATATGGGAGTTTGAACTTAAGGAATGGTTGAGCAACCAACAAAATTTTCGCAAGTCTTATACTCGAAACCAATAACTGGAATGACCTAGGGGAAGAGTACACACACCATTGTAATCGGGCGAGTTTCTGCTTCCAGGTGCAGCAGGGATTTCTCGAGTTCGTCAATCCGTTCGCGAGATATGGGAGTTTGAAGTTAAGGAATGGTTGAGAAACTATCAAAATTTTCGCAAGTCTGATACTCGAAACCAATAACTACAAAGGCCTACGGGAAAAATACACATACCCTTGTAATCGGGCGAGTTTCCACTTTCAGATGCAACAGGAATTACTCGAGTTCTTCAATCCGTTCGCGAGATGTGGGAGTTTGAAGTTATTGAATGGTTGAGGAACCATCAAAATTTTCGCAAGTCTGATACTTGAAACCAATAACTCCTATGGCCTAGAGCAAAAGTGCACATACCGTTGTAATCGGGCGAGTTTCTGCTTTCAGATGCAATAGGAAATTCTCGAGTTCGTCAATCCGTTCGCGAGATATGGAAGTGTGAAGTTACGGAATGGTTGAGAAACCATCAAAATTTTCGAAAGTCTGATACTCGAAACCAATATCTGGAATGGTCTAGGAGAAAACTACACACACCATTGTAATCGGGCGAGTTTCTACTTTAAGATGCAACAGGAATTTCTCGAGTTCGTCAACCCTTTCGCGAGATGTGGGAGTTTGAAGATACGGAATGGTTGAGAAACCATCAAAATTTTCGCAAGTCTGATAGTCGAAACCAATAACTACAATGGCCCAGGGGAAAAACACACATACCGTTGTAATTAGCAGAGTTTCTACTTTCGGATGCAACAGGAATTAATGGTGTTCGTCAATCCGTTCGCGAGATATGGGAGTTTGAAATTAAGGAATGGTTGAGAAACCATCAAAATTTTCGCAAGTCTGATACTCGAAACCAATAACTACAAAGGCCTAGGTGAAAAACACACATATCTTTGTAATCGGGCGAGTTTCTACTTTCAGATGCAACAGGAATTTCTCGAGTTTGTCAATCCGTTCGCGAGATATGGGAGTTTGAATTTAAGGAATGGTTGAGAAACCAACAAAATTTTCGCAAGTCTTATACTCGAAACCAATAACTGGAATGACCTAGCGGAAGAGTACACACACCATTGTAATCGGGCGAGTTTCTGCTTCCAGGTGCAACAGGAATTTCTCGAGTTCGTCAATCCGTTCGCGAGATATGGGAGTTTGAAGTTAAGGAATGGTTGAGAAACTATCAAAATTTTCGCAAGTCTGATACTTGAAACAAATAACTACAAAGCCCTAGGTGAAAAACACACATATCTTTGTAATCGGGCGAGTTCCTACTTTCAGATGCAAAAGGAAATTCTGGAGTTCGTCAATCCGTTCGCGAGAAATGGGTGTTTGAAGTTAAGGAATGGTTGAGAAACTATCAAAATTTTCGCAAGTCTGATACTCGAAACCAATAACTACAAAGTCCTAGCGGAAAATACACATACCTTTGTAATCGGGCGGGTTTCCACTCTCAGATGCAACAGGAATTTCTCGAGTTCGTCTATCCGTTCGCGAGATATGGGAGTTTGAAGTTAAGGAATGGTTGAGAAACCATCAACATTTTCGCAAGTCTGATACTCGAAACCAAGAACTGGAATGGCCTAGGGGAAAAGTACACACACCATTGTAATCGGGCATGTTTCTACTTTCAGATGCAACAGCAATTTCTCGAGTTCGTCAATCCGTTCGCGAGAAATGGGAGTTTGAAGTTAAGGAATGGTTGAGAAACTATCAAAATTTTCGCAAGTCTGATACTCGAAACCAATAACTACAATGGCCTAGGGGAAAATACACATACCTTTGTAATCGGGCGAGTTTCCACTTTCAGATGCAACAGGAATTTCTCGAGTTCGTCAATCCGTTCGCGAGATATGGGAGTTTGAAGTTAAGGAATGGTTGAGAAACCATCGAAATTTGCGCAATTCCGATGCTAGAAACGAATAACTGGAATGGCCTAGGGGAAAAGTACACACACCATTCTAATCGGGCGAGTGTCAACTTTCAGATGCAACAGGAATTTCTGGAGTTCGTCGATCCGTTCGCGAGATATGGGAGTTTGAAGTTAAGGAATGGTTGAGAAACCAGCAAAATTTTCGAAAGTCTGATACACGAAACCAATAACTACAAAGGCCTAAGGGAAAAACACACATATCTTTGTAATCGGGCGAGTTTCTACCTTCAGATGCAACAGGAGTTTCTCGAGTGCGTCAATCCGTTCGCGAGATATGGGAGTTTGAAGTTAATGAATGGTTGAGAAACCATCAAGATTTTCGCAATTCTGATGCTAGAAACGAATAACTGGAATGGCCTAGGGGAAAAGTACACATAGCGTTGTAATCGGGCGAGTTTCTACTTTCAGATGCAACCGGAATTTCTCGATTTCGTAAATCCGTTCGCGAGATATGGGAGTTTGAGGTTAAGGAATGCTTGAGAAACCATCAAAATTTTCGCTGGTCTGATACTCGAAACCAATAACTGGAATGACCTAGGGGAAAAGTACACACACCATTGTAATCGGGCGAGTTTCTGCTTTCAGATGCAACAGGAATTTCTCGAGTTCGTCAATCCGTTCGTGAGATATGGGAGTTTGAAATTAAGGAATGGTTGAGAGACCATCAAAATTTTTGCAATTCTGATGCTAGAAACGAATAACTGGAATGGCCTAGGGGAAAAGTACACAAACCATTCTAATCGGGCGAGTGTCTACTTTCAGATGCAACAGGAGTTTCTCGAGTGCGTCAATCCGTTCGCGAAATATGGGAGTTTGAAGTTAAGGAATGGTTGAGAAACTATCAAAATTTTCGCAAGTCTGATACTTGAAACCAATAACTACAAAGCCCTAGGTGAAAAACACACATATCTTTGTAATCGGGCGAGTTTCTACTTTCAGATGCAAAAGGAAATTCTCGAGTTCGTCAATCCGTTCGCGAGAAATGGGTGTTTGAAGTTAAGGAATGGATGAGAAACTATCAAAATTTTCGCAAGTCTGATACTCGAAACCAATAACTACAAAGGCCTAGGGGCAAAATACACATACCGTTGTAACTGGGAGAGTTTCTACTTTCAGATGCAACAGAAATTATTCGGATTCGTCAATCCGTTCGCGAAATGTCGGAGTTCCGAGTTAAGAGATGGTTGAGAAACCATCAAAATTTTCGCAAGTCTGATACTCGAAACCAATAACTACAAAGGCCTAGGTGAAAAACACACATATGTTTGTAATCGGGCGAGTTTCTACTTTCAGATGCAACAGGAATTTCTCGAGTTCGTCAATCCGTTCGCGAGATATGGGTGTTTGAAGTTAAGGAATGGTTGAGAAACCATCAAAATTTTCGAAAGTCTGATACTTGAAACCAACAACTCCCTTGGCCTAGGGCAAAAATGCACATACCGTTGTAATCGGGCGAGTTTCTGCTTTCAGATGCAATAGGAAATTCTCGAGTTCGTCAATCCGTTCGCGAGATATGGGAGTTTGAAGTTAAGGAATGGTTGAGAAACTATCAAAATTTTCGCAAGTCTGATACTCGAAACCAATAACTACAAAGGCCTAGGTGAAAAACACACATATGTTTGTAATCGGGCGAGTTTCTACTTTCAGATGCAACAGGAATTTCTCGAGTTCGTCAATCCGTTCGCGAGATATGGGTGTTTGAAGTTAAGGAATGGTTGAGAAACCATCAAAATTTTCGTTGGGTCTGATACTCGAAACCAATAACTGGAATGGCCTAGGGGAAAAGTACACACACCATTTTAATCGGGCGAGTTTCTACTTTCAGGTGCAACAGGAATTTCTCGAGTTCGTCAATCCGTTCGCGAGATATGGGAGTTTGAAGTTAAGGAAAGGTTGAGAAACCATCAAAATTTTGGCAGGTCTGATACTCGAAAGCAATAGCTACAAAGGCCTATGGGAAAAACACACATATCTTTATAATCGGGCGAGCTTCTACTTTCAGATGCAACAGGAATTTCTCGAGTTCGTCAATCCGTTCGCGAGATATGGGAGTTTGAAGTTAAGGAATGCTTGAGAAACCATCAAAATTTTCGAAATTCTGATACTCGAAACCAATAACTACAAAGGCCTAGGGGAAAAATACACATACCGTTGTAATCGGGCGAGTTTCTACTTTCACATGCAACAGGAATTTCTCGTGTTCGTCAATCCGTTCGCGAGATATGGAAGTGTGAAGTTAAGGAATTGTTGAGCAACCATCAAAATTTTCGCTGGTCTGATACTCGAAACCAATAACTGGAATGGCCTAGGGGAAAAGTACACACACCACAGTAATCGGGCGAGTTTCTACTTTCAGATGCAACAGGAATTTCTCGAGTTCGGCAACCCGTTCGCGGGATATGGGAGTTTGAAATTAAGGAATGCTTGAGAAACCATCAAAATTTTGGAAAGTCTGATACTCGAAACCAATAACCACAAAGGCCTAGGGGAAAAATACACATACCGTTGTAATCGGGCGAGTTTCTACTTTCACATGCAACAGGAATTTCTCGAGTTCGTCAATCAGTTCGCGAGAAATGGGAGATTGAAGTTAAGGAATGGTTGAGGAACGATCAAAATTTTCGCAAGTCTGATACTCGAAACCAATAACTACAAAGGCTTACGGGAAAAATACACATACCTTTGTAATCGGGCGAGTTTCCACTTTCAGATGCAACAGGAATTACTGGAGTTCGTCAATCCGTTCGCGAGATGTGGGAGCTTGAAGTTATTGAATGGTTGAGGAACCATCAAAATTTTCGCAAGTCTGATACTTGAAACCAATAACTCCTATGGCCTAGAGCAAAAATGCACATACCGTTGTAATCGGGCGAGTTTCTGCTTTCAGATGCAATAGGAAATTCTCGAGTTCGTCAATCCGTTCGCGAGATATGGAAGTGTGAAGTTACGGAATGGTTGAGAAACCATCAAAATTTTCGAAAGTCTGATACTCGAAACCAATATCTGGAATGGTCTAGGAGAAAACTACACACACCATTGTAATCGGGCGAGTTTCTACTCTAAGAAGCAACAGGAATTTCTCGAGTTCGTCAACCCTTTCGCGAGATATGGGAGTTTGAAATACGGAATGGTTGAGAAACCATCAAAATTTTCGCAAGTCTGATACTCGAAACCAATAACTACAATGGCCCAGGGGAAAAACACACATACCGTTGTAATTAGCAGAGTTTCTACTTTCGGATGCAACAGGAATTTCTCGAGTTCGTCAATCCGTTCGCGAGATATGGGAGTTTGAAGTTAAGGAATGGTTGAGAAACCATCAAAATATTCGCAATTCTGATGCTAGAAACGAATAACTGGAATGGCCTAGGGGAAAAGTACACACACCATTGTAATCGGTCGACTTTCTACTTTCAGATGCAACAGGAAATAATCGAGTTCGACAGTCCGTTCGCGAGATATGGTAGTTTGAAGTTAAGGAATGCTTGAGAAACCATCAAAATTTTCGCAAGTCTGAAACTCGAAACCAATAACTACTTTGATCTAGGGCAAAAATACACATACCGTTGTAATCGGGCGAGTTTCTGCTTTCAGATGCAACAGAAATTTCTCGAGTTCGTCAATCCGTTCGCGAGATATGGGAGTTTGAAGTTAAGGAATGGTTGAGAAACTATCAAAATTTTCCCAAGTTTGATACTCGAAACCAATAACTGCAATGGCCTAGGGGAAAAATATACACACCGTTGTAATCGGGCGAGATTCTACTTTCAGATGCAACAGGAATTAATGGTGTTCGTCAATCCGTTCGCGAGATATGGGAGTTTGAAATTAAGGAATGGTTGAGAAACCATCAAAATTTTCGCAAGTCTGATACTCGAAACCAATAACTACAAAGGCCTATGTGAAAAACACACATATCTTTGTAATCGGGCGAGTTTCTACTTTCAGATGCAACAAGAATTTCTCGAGTTTGTCAATCCGTTCGCGAGATATGGGAGTTTGAACTTAAGGAATGGTTGAGCAACCAACAAAATTTTCGCAAGTCTTATACTCGAAACCAATAACTGGAATGACCTAGGGGAAGAGTACACACACCATTGTAATCGGGCGAGTTTCTGCTTCCAGGTGCAACAGGGATTTCTCGAGTTCGTCAATCCGTTCGCGAGATATGGGAGTTTGAAGTTAAGGAATGGTTGAGAAACTATCAAAATTTTCGCAAGTCTGATACTCGAAACCAATAACTACAAAGGCCTACGGGAAAAATACACATACCCTTGTAATCGGGCGAGTTTCCACTTTCAGATGCAACAGGAATTACTCGAGTTCTTCAATCCGTTCGCGAGATGTGGGAGTTTGAAGTTATTGAATGGTTGAGGAACCATCAAAATTTTCGCAAGTCTGATACTTGAAACCAATAACTCCTATGGCCTAGAGCAAAAGTGCACATACCGTTGTAATCGGGCGAGTTTCTGCTTTCAGATGCAATAGGAAATTCTCGAGTTCGTCAATCCGTTCGCGAGATATGGAAGTGTGAAGTTACGGAATGGTTGAGAAACCATCAAAATTTTCGAAAGTCTGATACTCGAATCCAATATCTGGAATGGTCTAGGAGAAAACTACACACACCATTGTAATCGGGCGAGTTTCTACTTTAAGATGCAACAGGAATTTCTCGAGTTCGTCAACCCTTTCGCGAGATGTGGGAGTTTGAAGATACGGAATGGTTGAGAAACCATCAAAATTTTCGCAAGTCTGATAGTCGAAACCAATAACTACAATGGCCCAGGGGAAAAACACACATACCGTTGTAATTAGCAGAGTTTCTACTTTCGGATGCAACAGGAATTAATGGTGTTCGTCAATCCGTTCGCGAGATATGGGAGTTTGAAATTAAGGAATGGTTGAGAAACCATCAAAATTTTCGCAAGTCTGATACTCGAAACCAATAACTACAAAGGCCTAGGTGAAAAACACACATATCTTTGTAATCGGGCGAGTTTCTACTTTCAGATGCAACAGGAATTTCTCGAGTTTGTCAATCCGTTCGCGAGATATGGGAGTTTGAATTTAAGGAATGGTTGAGAAACCAACAAAATTTTCGCAAGTCTTATACTCGAAACCAATAACTGGAATGACCTAGCGGAAGAGTACACACACCATTGTAATCGGGCGAGTTTCTGCTTCCAGGTGCAACAGGAATTTCTCGAGTTCGTCAATCCGTTCGCGAGATATGGGAGTTTGAAGTTAAGGAATGGTTGAGAAACTATCAAAATTTTCGCAAGTCTGATACTTGAAACAAATAACTACAAAGCCCTAGGTGAAAAACACACATATCTTTGTAATCGGGCGAGTTCCTACTTTCAGATGCAAAAGGAAATTCTGGAGTTCGTCAATCCGTTCGCGAGAAATGGGTGTTTGAAGTTAAGGAATGGTTGAGAAACTATCAAAATTTTCGCAAGTCTGATACTCGAAACCAATAACTACAAAGTCCTAGCGGAAAATACACATACCTTTGTAATCGGGCGGGTTTCCACTCTCAGATGCAACAGGAATTTCTCGAGTTCGTCTATCCGTTCGCGAGATATGGGAGTTTGAAGTTAAGGAATGGTTGAGAAACCATCAACATTTTCGCAAGTCTGATACTCGAAACCAAGAACTGGAAAGGCCTAGGGGAAAAGTACACACACCATTGTAATCGGGCATGTTTCTACTTTCAGATGCAACAGCAATTTCTCGAGTTCGTCAATCCGTTCGCGAGAAATGGGAGTTTGAAGTTAAGGAATGGTTGAGAAACTATCAAAATTTTCGCAAGTCTGATACTCGAAACCAATAACTACAATGGCCTAGGGGAAAATACACATACCTTTGTAATCGGGCGAGTTTCCACTTTCAGATGCAGCAGGAATTTCTCGAGTTCGTCAATCCGTTCGCGAGATATGGGAGTTTGAATTAAGGAATGGTTGAGAAACCATCGAAATTTGCGCAATTCCGATGCTAGAAACGAATAACTGGAATGGCCTAGGGGAAAAGTACACACACCATTCTAATCGGGCGAGTGTCTACTTTCAGATGCAACAGGAATTTCTGGAGTTCGTCGATCCGTTCGCGAGATATGGGAGTTTGAAGTTAAGGAATGGTTGAGAAACCATCGAAATTTGCGCAATTCCGATGCTAGAAACGAATAACTGGAATGGCCTAGGGGAAAAGTACACACACCATTCTAATCGGGCGAGTGTCTACTTTCAGATGCAACAGGAATTTCTGGAGTTCGTCGATCCGTTCGCGAGATATGGGAGTTTGAAGTTAAGGAATGGTTGAGAAACCATCAAAATTTTCGAAAGTCTGATACACGAAACCAATAACTACAAAGGCCTAAGGGAAAAACACACATATCTTTGTAATCGGGCGAGTTTCTACCTTCAGATGCAACAGGAGTTTCTCGAGTGCGTCAATCCGTTCGCGAGATATGGGAGTTTGAAGTTAATGAATGGTTGGGAAACCATCAAGATTTTCGCAATTCTGATGCTAGAAACGAATAACTGGAATGGCCTAGGGGAAAAGTACACATAGCGTTGTAATCGGGCGAGTTTCTACTTTCAGATGCAACAGGAATTTCTCGATTTCGTAAATCCGTTCGCGAGATATGGGAGTTTGAGGTTAAGGAATGCTTGAGAAACCATCAAAATTTTCGCTGGTCTGATACTCGAAACCAATAACTGGAATGACCTAGGGGAAAAGTACACACACCATTGTAATCGGGCGAGTTTCTGCTTTCAGATGCAACAGGAATTTCTCGAGTTCGTCAATCCGTTCGTGAGATATGGGAGTTTGAAATTAAGGAATGGTTGAGAGACCATCAAAATTTTCGCAATTCTGATGCTAGAAACGAATAACTGGAATGGCCTAGGGGAAAAGTACACAAACCATTCTAATCGGGCGAGTGTCTACTTTCAGATGCAACAGGAATTTCTCGAGTTCGACAATCCGTTCGCGAGATATGGGAGTTTGAAGTTAAGGAATGGTTGGGAAACCCTCAAAATTTTCGCAAGTCTGATACTCGAAACCAATAACTACAAAGGCCTACGGGAAAAATACACATATCTTTGTAATCGGGCGAGTTTCCAGTTTCAGATGCAACAGGAATTACTCGAGTTCGTCAATCCGTTCGCGAGATGTGGTAGTTTGAAGTTATTGAATGGTTGAGAAACTATCAAAATTTTCGCAAGTCTGATACTTGAAACCAATAACTCCTATGGCCTAGAGCAAAAGTGCACATACCGTTGTAATCGGGCGAGTTTCTGCTTTCAGATGCAATAGGAAATTCTCGAGTTCGTCAATCCGTTCGCGAGATATGGAAGTGTGAAGTTACGGAATGGTTGAGAAACCATCAAAATTTTCGAATGTCTGATACTCGAAACCAATATCTGGAATGGTCTAGGAGAAAACTACACACACCATTGTAATCGGGCGAGTTTCTACTTTAAGATGCAACAGGAATTTCTCGAGTTCGTCAACCCTTTCGCGAGATATGGGAGTTTGAAGATACGGAATGGTTGAGAAACCATCAAAATTTTCGCAAGTCTGATAGTCGAAACCAATAACTACAATGGCCCAGGGGAAAAACACACATACCGTTGTAATTAGCAGAGTTTCTACTTTCGGATGCAACAGGAATTAATGGTGTTCGTCAATCCGTTCGCGAGATATGGGAGTTTGAAATTAAGGAATGGTTGAGAAACCATCAAAATTTTCGCAAGTCTTATACTCGAAACCAATAACTGGAATGACCTAGGGGAAGAGTACACACACCATTGTAATCGGGCGAGTTTCTGCTTCCAGGTGCAAGAGGAATTTCTCGAGTTCGTCAATCCGTTCGCGAGATATGGGAGTTTGAAGTTAAGGAATGGTTGAGAAACTATCAAAATTTTCGCAAGTCTGATACTTGAAACCAATAACTACAAAGCCCTAGGTGAAAAACACACATATCTTTGTAATCGGGCGAGTTTCTACTTTCAGAGGCAAAAGGAAATTCTGGAGTTCGTCAATCCGTTCGCGAGAAATGGGTGTTTGAAGTTAAGGAATGGTTGAGAAACTATCAAAATTTTCGCAAGTCTGATACTCGAAACCAATAACTACAAAGTCCTAGGGGAAAATACACATACCTTTGTAATCGGGCGGGTTTCCACTCTCAGATGCAACAGGAATTTCTCGAGTTCGTCAATCCGTTCGCGAGATATGGGAGTTTGAAGTTATGGAATGGTTGAGAAACCATCAAAATTTTCGAAAGTCTGATACACGAAACCAATAACTACAAAGGCCTAAGGGAAAAACACACATATCTTTGTAATCGGGCGAGTTTCTACTTTCAGATGCAACAGGAGTTTCTCGAGTGCGTCAATCCGTTCGCGAGATATGGGAGTTTGAAGTTAAGGAATGCTTGAGAAACGATCAAAATTTTCGAAAGTCTGATACTCGAAACCAATAACTACAAAGGCCTAGGGGAAAATGCACATACCTTTGTAATCGGGCGAGTTTCCACTTTCAGATGCAACAGGAATTTCTCGAGTTCGTCAATCCGTTCGTGAGATATGGGAGTTTGAAGTTAATGAATGGTTGAGAAACCATCAAGATTTTCGCAATTCTGATGCTAGAAACGAATAACTGGAATGGCCTAGGGGAAAAGTACACATAGCGTTGTAATCGGGCGAGTTTCTACTTTCAGATGCAACAGGAATTTCTCGATTTCGTAAATCCGTTCGCGAGATATGGGAGTTTGAGGTTAAGGAATGCTTGAGAAACCATCAAAATTTTCGCTGGTCTGATACTCGAAACCAATAACTGGAATGACCTAGGGGAAAAGTACACACACCATTGTAATCGGGCGAGTTTCTGCTTTCAGATGCAACAGGAATTTCTCGAGTTCGACAATCCGTTCGCGAGATATGGGAGTTTGAAGTTAAGGAATGGTTGGGAAACCCTCCAAATTTTCGCAAGTCTGATACTCGAAACCAATAACTACAAAGGCCTAGGGGAAAAACACACATATCTTTGTAATCGGGCGAGTTTCCAGTTTCAGATGCAACAGGAATTTCTCGAGTTCGTCATCCCGTTCGCGAGATATGGGAGTTCGAAATTAAGGAATGCTTGAGAAACAATCAAAATTTTCGCAACTCTGATACTCGAAACCAATAACTACAAAGGCCTAGGGGAAAACTGCACATACCTTTGTAATCGGGCGAGTTTCCACTTTCAGATGCAACAGGAATTTCTGGAGTTCGTCAATCCGTTCACGAGATATGGGAGTTTGAAGTTAAGGAATGGTTGAGAAACCATCGAAATTTTCGCAATTCTGATGCTAGAAACGAATAACTGGAATGGCCTAGGGGAAAAGTACACACACCATTCTAATCGGGCGAGTGTCTACTTTCAGATGCAACAGGAATTTCTGGAGTTCGTCAATCCGTTCGCGAGATATGGGAGTTTGAAGTTAAGGAATGGTTGAGAAACCATCAAAATTTTCGTAAGTCTGAAACACGAATCCAATAACTACAAAGGCCTAGGGTAAAAACACACATATCTATGTAATCGGGCGAATTTCTACTTTCAGATGCAACAGGAATTTCTCGAGTGCGTCAATCCGTTCGCGAGATATGGGAGTTTGAAGTTAAGGAATGATTGAGAAACCATCAAGATTTTCGCAATTCTGATGCTAGAAACGAATAACTGGAATGGCCTAGGGGAAAAGTACACACACCATTCTAATCGGGCGAGTGTCTACTTTCAGATGCAACAGGAATTTCTGGAGTTCGTCAATCCGTTCGCGAGATATGGGAGTTTGAAGTTAAGGAATGGTTGAGAAACTATCAAAATTTTCGCAAGTCTGATACACGAAACCAATAACTACAATGGCCTAGAGGAAAATACACATACCTTTGTAATCAGGCGAGTTTCCACTTTCAGATGCAACAGGAATTTCTCGAGTTCGTCATTCGGTTCGCGAGATATTGGATTTTGAAGTTAAGGAATGCTTGAGAAACCATCGAAACTTTCGAAAGTCTGATACTCGAAACCAATAACTACAAAGGCCTAGGGGAAAAATGCACATACCTTTGTAATCGGGCGAGTTTCTACTTTCAGATGCAACAGGAATTTCTCGAGTTCGTCAATCCGTTCGCGAGAAATGGGAGTTTGAAGTTAAGGAATGGTTGAGAAACTATCAAAATTTTCGCAAGTCTGATACTCGAAACCAATAACTACAATGGCCTACAGGAAAATACACATACCTTTGTAATCAGGCGAGTTTCCACTTTCAGATGCAACAGGAATTTCTCGAGTTCGTCAATCCGTTCGCGAGATATGGGAGTTTGAAGTTAAGGAATGGTTGAGAAACCATCGAAATTTGCGCAATTCCGATGCTAGAAACGAATAACTGGAATGGCCTAGGGGAAAAGTACACACACCATTCTAATCGGGCGAGTGTCTACTTTCAGATGCAACAGGAATTTCTGGAGTTCGTCAATCCGTTCGCGAGATATGGGAGTTTGAAGTTAAGGAATGGTTGAGAAACCATCAAAATTTTCGTAAGTCTGATACACGAAACCAATAACTACAAAGGCCTAAGGGAAAAAAACACATATCTTTGTAATCGGGCGAGTTTCTACTTTCAGATGCAACAGGAGTTTCTCGAGTGCGTCAATCCGTTCGCGTGTTTTGGGAGTTTGAAGTTAAGGAATTCTTGAGAAACGAACAAAATTTTCGAAAGTCTGATACTCGAAACCAATAACTACAAAGGCCTAGGGGAAAAATGCACATACCATTGTAATCGGGCGAGTTTCCAGTTTCAGATGCAACAGGAATTTCTCGAGTTCGTCATCCCGTTCGCGAGATATGGGAGTTCGAAATTAAGGAATGCTTGAGAAACAATCAAAATTTTCGCAACTCTGATACTCGAAACCAATAACTACAAAGGCCTAGGGGAAAAATGCACATACCTTTGTAATCAGGCGAGTTTCCACTTTCAGATGCAACAGGAATTTCTCGAGTTCATCAATCCGTTCGCGAGATATGGGAGTTTGAAGTTAAGGAATGGTTGAGAAACCATCGAAATTTGCGCAATTCCGATGCTAGAAACGAATAACTGGAATGGCCTAGGGGAAAAGTACACACACCATTCTAATCGGGCGGGTTTCTACTTTCAGATGCAACAGGAATTTCTCAAGTTCGTCAATCCATTCGCGAGATATGGGAGTTTGAACTTAAGGAATGCTTGAGAAACCATCAAAATTTTCGCAAGTCTGATACTCGAAACCAATAACTACAATGGCCTAGGGGAAAAACACACATATCTTTGTAATCGCGCGAGTTTCTACTTTCAGATGCAACAAGAATTGCTCGAGTTCGTCAATCCGTTCGCGAGATATGGGAGTTTGAAGTTAAGGAATGCTTGAGAAACCATCAAAATTTTCGAAAATCTGATACTCGAAACCAATAACTACAAAGGCCTAGGGGAAAAATGCACATACCTTTGTAATCGGGCGAGTTTCCACTTTCAGATGCAACAGGAATTTCTCGAGTTCGTCATTCCGTTCGCGAGATATTGGATTTTGAAGTTAAGGAATGCTTGAGAAACCATCGAAACGTTCGAAAGTCTGATACTCGAAACCAATAACTACAAAGGCCTAGGGGAAAAATGCACATACCTTTGTAATCGGGCATGTTTCTACTTTCAGATGCAACAGCAATTTCTCGAGTTCGTCAATCCGTTCGCGAGAAATGGGAGTTTGAAATTAAGGAATGGTTGAGAAACTATCAAAATTTTCGCAAGTCTGATACTCGAAACCAATAACTACAATGGCCTAGGGGAAAATACACATACCTTTGTAATCGGGCGAGTTTCCACTTTCAGATGCAACAGGAATTTCTCGAGTTCGTCAATCCGTTCGCGAGATATGGGAGTTTGAAGTTAAGGAATGGTTGAGAAACCATCAAAATTTTCGAATGTCTGATACACGAAACCAATAACTACAAAGGCCTAAGGGAAAAACACACATATCTTTGTAATCGGGCGAGTTTCTACTTTCAGATGCAACAGGAGTTTCTCGAGTGCGTCAATCCGTTCGCGAGATATGGGAGTTTGAAGTTAAGGAATGCTTGAGAAACGATCAAAATTTTCGAAAGTCTGATACTCGAAACCAATAACTACAAAGGCCAAGGGGAAAATGCACATACCTTTGTAATCGGGCGAGTTTCCACTTTCAGATGCAACAGGAATTTCTCGAGTTCGTCAATCCGTTCGTGAGATATGGGAGTTTGAAGTTAATGAATGGTTGAGAAACCATCAAGATTTTCGCAATTCTGATGCTAGAAACGAATAACTGGAATGGCCTAGGGGAAAAGTACACATAGCGTTGTAATCGGGCGAGTTTCTACTTTCAGATGCAACAGGAATTTCTCGATTTCGTAAATCCGTTCGCGAGATATGGGAGTTTGAGGTTAAGGAATGCTTGAGAAACCATCAAAATTTTCGCTGGTCTGATACTCGAAACCAATAACTGGAATGACCTAGGGGAAAAGTACACACACCATTGTAATCGGGCGAGTTTCTGCTTTCAGATGCAACAGGAATTTCTCGAGTTCGACAATCCGTTCGCGAGATATGGGAGTTTGAAGTTAAGGAATGGTTGGGAAACCCTCCAAATTTTCGCAAGTCTGATACTCGAAACCAATAAGTACAAAGGCCTAGGGGAAAAACACACATATCTATGTAATCGGGCGAGTTTCCAGTTTCAGATGCAACAGAAATTTCTCGACTTCGTCATCCTGTTCGCGAGATATGGGAGTTCGAAATTAAGGAATGCTTGAGAAACAATCAAAATTTTCGTAAGTCTGATACTCGAAACCAATAACTACAAAGGCCTAGGGGAAAATGCACATACCTTTGTAATCGGGCGAGTTTCCACTTTCAGATGCAACAGGAATTTCTCGAGTTCGTCAATCCGTTCGCGAGATATGGGAGTTTGAAGTTAAGGAATGGTTGAGAAACCATCGAAATTTGCGAAATTCTGATGCTAGAAACGAATAACTGGAATTTCCTAGGGGAAAAGTACACACACCATTCTAATCGGGCGAGTGTCTACTTTCAGATGCAACAGGAATTTCTGGAGTTCGTCAATCCGTTCGCGAGATATGGGAGTTTGAAGTTAAGGAATGGTTGAGAAACCATCAAAATTTTCGTAAGTCTGAAACACGACTCCAATAACTACAAAGGCCTCGGGTAAAAACACACATATCTATGTAATCGGGCGAATTTCTACTTTCAGATGCAACAGGAATTTCTCGAGTGCGTCAATCCGTTCGCGAGATATGGGAGTTTGAAGTTAAGGAATGGTTGAGAAACTATCAAAATTTTCGCAAGTCTGATACTCGAAACCAATAACTACAATGGCCTAGGGGAAAATACACATACCTTTGTAATCGGGCGAGTTTCCACTTTCAAATGCAACAGGAATTTCTCGAGTTCGTCAATCCGTTCGCGAGATATGGGAGTTTGAAGTTAAGGAATGGTTGAGAAACCATCAAAATTTTCGAATGTCTGATACACGAAACCAATAACTACAAAGGCCTAAGGGAAAAACACACATATCTTTGTAATCGGGCGAGTTTCTACTTTCAGATGCAACAGGAGTTTCTCGAGTGCGTCAATCCGTTCGCGAGATATGGGAGTTTGAAGTTAAGGAATGCTTGAGAAACGATCAAAATTTTCGAAAGTCTGATACTCGAAACCAATAACTACAAAGGCCAAGGGGAAAATGCACATACCTTTGTAATCGGGCGAGTTTCCACTTTCAGATGCAACAGGAATTTCTCGAGTTCGTCAATCCGTTCGTGAGATATGGGAGTTTGAAGTTAATGAATGGTTGAGAAACCATCAAGATTTTCGCAATTCTGATGCTAGAAACGAATAACTGGAATGGCCTAGGGGAAAAGTACACATAGCGTTGTAATCGGGCGAGTTTCTACTTTCAGATGCAACAGGAATTTCTCGATTTCGTCAATCCGTTCGCGAGATATGGGAGTTTGAAGTTAAGGAATGGTTGAGAAACCATCAAAATTTTCGAATGTCTGATACACGAAACCAATAACTACAAAGGCCTAAGGGAAAAACACACATATCTTTGTAATCGGGCGAGTTTCTACTTTCAGATGCAACAGGAGTTTCTCGAGTGCGTCAATCCGTTCGCGAGATATGGGAGTTTGAAGTTAAGGAATGCTTGAGAAACGATCAAAATTTTCGAAAGTCTGATACTCGAAACCAATAACTACAAAGGCCAAGGGGAAAATGCACATACCTTTGTAATCGGGCGAGTTTCCACTTTCAGATGCAACAGGAATTTCTCGAGTTCGTCAATCCGTTCGTGAGATATGGGAGTTTGAAGTTAATGAATGGTTGAGAAACCATCAAGATTTTCGCAATTCTGATGCTAGAAACGAATAACTGGAATGGCCTAGGGGAAAAGTACACATAGCGTTGTAATCGGGCGAGTTTCTACTTTCAGATGCAACAGGAATTTCTCGATTTCGTAAATCCGTTCGCGAGATATGGGAGTTTGAGGTTAAGGAATGCTTGAGAAACCATCAAAATTTTCGCTGGTCTGATACTCGAAAACAATAACTGGAATGACCTAGGGGAAAAGTACACACACCATTGTAATCGGGCGAGTTTCTGCTTTCAGATGCAACAGGAATTTCTCGAGTTCGACAATCCGTTCGCGAGATATGGGAGTTTGAAGTTAAGGAATGGTTGGGAAACCCTCCAAATTTTCGCAAGTCTGATACTCGAAACCAATAACTACAAAGGCCTAGGGGAAAAACACACATATCTATGTAATCGGGCGAGTTTCCAGTTTCAGATGCAACAGAAATTTCTCGACTTCGTCATCCTGTTCGCGAGATATGGGAGTTCGAAATTAAGGAATGCTTGAGAAACAATCAAAATTTTCGTAAGTCTGATACTCGAAACCAATAACTACAAAGGCCTAGGGGAAAATGCACATACCTTTGTAATCGGGCGAGTTTCCACTTTCAGATGCAACAGGAATTTCTCGAGTTCGTCAATCCGTTCGCGAGATATGGGAGTTTGAAGTTAAGGAATGGTTGAGAAACCATCGAAATTTGCGAAATTCTGATGCTAGAAACGAATAACTGGAATTTCCTAGGGGAAAAGTACACACACCATTCTAATCGGGCGAGTGTCTACTTTCAGATGCAACAGGAATTTCTGGAGTTCGTCACTCCGTTCGCGAGATATGGGAGTTTGAAGTTAAGGAATGGTTGAGAAACCATCAAAATTTTCGTAAGTCTGAAACACGAATCCAATAACTACAAAGGCCTAGGGTAAAAACACACATATCTATGTAATCGGGCGAATTTCTACTTTCAGATGCAACAGGAATTTCTCGAGTGCGTCAATCCGTTCGCGAGATATGGGAGTTTGAAGTTAAGGAATGATTGAGAAACCATCAAGATTTTCGCAATTCTGATGCTAGAAACGAATAACTGGAATGGCCTAGGGGAAAAGTACACACACCATTCTAATCGGGCGAGTGTCTACTTTCAGATGCAACAGGAATTTCTGGAGTTCGTCAATCCGTTCGCGAGATATGGGAGTTTGAAGTTAAGGAATGGTTGAGAAACTATCAAAATTTTCGCAAGTCTGATACACGAAACCAATAACTACAATGGCCTAGAGGAAAATACACATAGCTTTGTAATCAGGCGAGTTTCCACTTTCAGATGCAACAGGAATTTCTCGAGTTCGTCATTCCGTTCGCGAGATATTGGATTTTGAAGTTAAGGAATGCTTGAGAAACCATCGAAACTTTCGAAAGTCTGATACTCGAAACCAATAACTACAAAGGCCTAGGGGAAAAATGCACATACCTTTGTAATCGGGCGAGTTTCCAGTTTCAGATGCAACAGGAATTTCTCGAGTTCGTCATCCCGTTCGCGAGATATGGGAGTTCGAAATTAAGGAATGCTTGAGAAACAATCAAAATTTTCGCAACTCTGATACTCGAAACCAATAACTGCAAAGGCCTAGGGGAAAAATGCACATACCTTTGTAATCGGGCGAGTTTCCAGTTTCAGATGCAACAGGAATTTCTCGAGTTCGTCATCCCGTTCGCGAGATATGGGAGTTCGAAATTAAGGAATGCTTGAGAAACAATCAAAATTTTCGCAACTCTGATACTCGAAACCAATAACTACAAAGGCCTAGGGGAAAAATGCACATACCTTTGTAATCAGGCGAGTTTCCACTTTCAGATGCAACAGGAATTTCTCGAGTTCATCAATCCGTTCGCGAGATATGGGAGTTTGAAGTTAAGGAATGGTTGAGAAACCATCGAAATTTGCGCAATTCCGATGCTAGAAACGAATAACTGGAATGGCCTAGGGGAAAAGTACACACACCATTCTAATCGGGCGGGTTTCTACTTTCAGATGCAACAGGAATTTCTCAAGTTCGTCAATCCATTCGCGAGATATGGGAGTTTGAACTTAAGGAATGCTTGAGAAACCATCAAAATTTTCGCAAGTCTGATACTCGAAACCAATAACTACAATGGCCTAGGGGAAAAACACACATATCTTTGTAATCGGGCGAGTTTCTACTTTCAGATGCAACAAGAATTGCTCGAGTTCGTCAATCCGTTCGCGAGATATGGGAGTTTGAAGTTAAGGAATGCTTGAGAAACCATCAAAATTTTCGAAAATCTGATACTCGAAACCAATAACTACAAAGGCCTAGGGGAAAAATGCACATACCTTTGTAATCGGGCGAGTTTCCACTTTCAGATGCAACAGGAATTTCTCGAGTTCGTCATTCCGTTCGCGAGATATTGGATTTTGAAGTTAAGGAATGCTTGAGAAACCATCGAAACTTTCGAAAGTCTGATACTCGAAACCAATAACTACAAAGGCCTAGGGGAAAAATGCACATACCTTTGTAATCGGGCATGTTTCTACTTTCAGATGCAACAGCAATTTCTCGAGTTCGTCAATCCGTTCGCGAGAAATGGGAGTTTGAAGTTAAGGAATGGTTGAGAAACCATCAAAATTTTCGAATGTCTGATACACGAAACCAATAACTACAAAGGCCTAAGGGAAAAACACACATATCTTTGTAATCGGGCGAGTTTCTACTTTCAGATGCAACAGGAGTTTCTCGAGTGCGTCAATCCGTTCGCGAGATATGGGAGTTTGAAGTTAAGGAATGCTTGAGAAACGATCAAAATTTTCGAAAGTCTGATACTCGAAACCAATAACTACAAAGGCCAAGGGGAAAATGCACATACCTTTGTAATCGGGCGAGTTTCCACTTTCAGATGCAACAGGAATTTCTCGAGTTCGTCAATCCGTTCGTGAGATATGGGAGTTTGAAGTTAATGAATGGTTGAGAAACCATCAAGATTTTCGCAATTCTGATGCTAGAAACGAATAACTGGAATGGCCTAGGGGAAAAAGTACACATAGCGTTGTAATCGGGCGAGTTTCTACTTTCAGATGCAACAGGAATTTCTCGATTTCGTAAATCCGTTCGCGAGATATGGGAGTTTGAGGTTAAGGAATGCTTGAGAAACCATCAAAATTTTCGCTGGTCTGATACTCGAAACCAATAACTGGAATGACCTAGGGGAAAAACACACATATCTTTGTAATCGGGCGAGTTTCCAGTTTCAGATGCAACAGGAATTTCTCGAGTTCGTCATCCCGTTCGCGAGATATGGGAGTTCGAAATTAAGGAATGCTTGAGAAACAATCAAAATTTTTCGCAACTCTGATACTCGAAACCAATAACTACAAAGGCCTAGGGGAAAAATGCACATACCTTTGTAATCGGGCGAGTTTCCACTTTCAGATGCAACAGGAATTTCTGGAGTTCGTCAATCCGTTCACGAGATATGGAGTTTGAAGTTAAGGAATGGTTGAGAAACCATCGAAATTTTCGCAATTCTGATGCTAGAAACGAATAACTGGAATGGCCTAGGGGGAAAAGTACACACACCATTCTGATCGTGCGAGTCTCTCCTTTCAGATGCAACAGGAATTTCTCGAGTTCGTCAATCCGTTCGCGAGATATGGGAGTTTGAAGTTAAGGAATGGTTGGGAAACCCTCAAAATTTTCGCAAGTCTGATACTCGAAACCAATAACTACAAAGGGCTAGGGGAAAAACACACATATCTATGTAATCGGGCGAGTTTCCAGTTTCAGATGCAACAGGAATTTCTCGAGTTCGTCAATCCGTTCGCGAGATATGGGAGTTTGAAGTTAAGGAATGGTTGAGAAACCATCGAAATTTGCGAAATTCTGATGCTAGAAACGAATAACTGGAATTTCCGAGGGGAAAAGTACACACACCATTCTAATCGGGCGAGTGTCTACTTTCAGATGCAACAGGAATTTCTGGAGTTCGTCAATCCGTTCGCGAGATATGGGAGTTTGAAGTTAAGGAATGGTTGAGAAACCATCAAAATTTTCGTAAGTCTGAAACACGAATCCAATAACTACAAAGGCCTAGGGTAAAAACACACATATCTATGTAATCGGGCGAATTTCTACTTTCAGATGCAACAGGAATTTCTCGAGTGCGTCAATCCGTTCGCGAGATATGGGAGTTTGAAGTTAAGGAATGATTGAGAAACCATCAAGATTTTCGCAATTCTGATGCTGGAAACGAATAACTGGAATGGCCTAGGGGAAAAGTACACACACCATTCTAATCGGGCGAGTGTCTACTTTCAGATGCAACAGGAATTTCTGGAGTTCGTCAATCCGTTCGCGAGATATGGGAGTTTGAAGTTAAGGAATGGTTGAGAAACTATCAAAATTTTCGCAAGTCTGATACACGAAACCAATAACTACAATGGCCTAGAGGAAAATACACATACCTTTGTAATCAGGCGAGTTTCCACTTTCAGATGCAACAGGAATTTCTCGAGTTCGTCATTCCGTTCGCGAGATATTGGATTTTGAAGTTAAGGAATGCTTGAGAAACCATCGAAACTTTCGAAAGTCTGATACTCGAAACCAATAACTACAAAGGCCTAGGGGAAAAATGCACATACCTTTGTAATCGGGCGAGTTTCTACTTTCAGATGCAACAGGAATTTCTCGAGTTCGTCAATCCGTTCGCGAGAAATGGGAGTTTGAAGTTAAGGAATGGTTGAGAAACTATCAAAATTTTCGCAAGTCTGGTACTCGAAACCAATAACTACAATGGCCTACAGGCAAATACACATACCTTTGTAATCAGGCGAGTTTCCACTTTCAGATGCAACAGGACTTTCTCGAGTTCGTCAATCCGTTCGCGAGATATGGGAGTTTGAAGTTAAGGAATGGTTGAGAAACCATCGAAATTTGCGCAATTCCGATGCTAGAAACGAATAACTGGAATGGCCTAGGGGAAAAGTACACACACCATTCTAATCGGGCGAGTGTCTACTTTCAGATGCAACAGGAATTTCTGGAGTTCGTCAATCCGTTCGCGAGATATGGGAGTTTGAAGTTAAGGAATGGTTGAGAAACCATCAAAATTTTCGAAAGTCTGATACACGAAACCAATAACTACAAAGGCCTAAGGGAAAAACACACATATCTTTGTAATCGGGCGAGTTTCTACTTTCAGATGCAACAGGAGTTTCTCGAGTGCGTCAATCCGTTCGCGTGTTTTGGGAGTTTGAAGTTAAGGAATTCTTGAGAAACGAACAAAATTTTCGAAAGTCTGATACTCGAAACCAATAACTACAAAGGCCTAGGGGAAAAATGCACATACCTTTGTAATCGGGCGAGTTTCCAGTTTCAGATGCAACAGGAATTTCTCGAGTTCGTCATCCCGTTCGCGAGATATGGGAGTTCGAAATTAAGGAATGCTTGAGAAACAATCAAAATTTTCGCAACTCTGATACTCGAAACCAATAACTGCAAAGGCCTAGGGGAAAAATGCACATACCTTTGTAATCAGGCGAGTTTCCACTTTCATATGCAACAGGAATTTCTCGAGTTCGTCAATCCGTTCGCGAGATATGGGAGTTTGAAGTTAAGGAATGGTTGAGAAACCATCGAAATTTGCGCAATTCCGATGCTAGAAACGAATAACTGGAATGGCCTAGGGGAAAAGTACACACACCATTCTAATCGGGCGGGTTTCTACTTTCAGATGCAACAGGAATTTCTCAAGTTCGTCAATCCATTCGCGAGATATGGGAGTTTGAACTTAAGGAATGCTTGAGAAACCATCAAAATTTTCGCAAGTCTGATACTCGAAACCAATAACTACAATGGCCTAGGGGAAAAACACACATATCTTTGTAATCGGGCGAGTTTCTACTTTCAGATGCAACAAGAATTGCTCGAGTTCGTCAATCCGTTCGCGAGATATGGGAGTTTGAAGTTAAGGAATGCTTGAGAAACCATCAAAATTTTCGAAAATCTGATACTCGAAACCAATAACTACAAAGGCCTAGGGGAAAAATGCACATACCTTTGTAATCGGGCGAGTTTCCACTTTCAGATGCAACAGGAATTTCTCGAGTTCGTCATTCCGTTCGCGAGATATTGGATTTTGAAGTTAAGGAATGCTTGAGAAACCATCGAAACTTTCGAAAGTCTGATACTCGAAACCAATAACTACAAAGGCCTAGGGGAAAAATGCACATACCCTTGTAATCGGGCGAGTTTCTACTTTCAGATGCAACAGGAATTTCTCGAGTTCGTCAATCCGTTCGCGAGAAATGGGAGTTTGAAGTTAAGGAATGGTTGAGAAACTATCAAAATTTTCGCAAGTCTGATACTCGAAACCAATAACTACAATGGCCTAGAGGAAAATACACATAACTTTGTAATCAGGCGAGTTTCCACTTTCAGATGCAACAGGAATTTTTCGAGTTCGTCAATCCGTTCGCGAGATATGGGAGTTTGAAGTTAAGGAATGGTTGAGAAACCATCGAAATTTGCGCAATTCCGATGCTAGAAACGAATAACTGGAATGGCCTAGGGGAAAAGTACACACACCATTGTAATCGGGTGAGTTTCTACTTTCAGATGAAGCAAGAATTGCACGAGTTCGTCAATCCGTTCGCGAGATATGGGAGTTTGAAGTTAAGGAATGCTTGAGAAACCATCAAAATTTTCGAAAGTCTGATACTCGAAACCAATAACTACAAAGGCCTAGGGGAAAAATGCACATACCTTTGTAATCGGGCGAGTTTCCACTTTCAGATGCAACAGGAATTTCTCGAGTTCGTCATTCCGTTCGCGAGATATGGGATTTTGAAGTTAAGGAATGCTTGAGAAACCATCGAAATTTTCGAAAGTCTGATACTCGAAACCAATAACTACAAAGGCCTAGGGGAAAAATGCACATACCTTTGTAATCGGGCGAGTTTCCACTTTCAGATGCAACAGGAATTTCTCGAGTTCGTCAATCCGTTCGCGAGATATGGGAGTTTGAAGTTAAGGAATGCTTGAGAAACCATCAAAATTTTCGCTGGTCTGATACTCGAAACCAATAACTGGAATGACCTAGGGGAAAAGTACCCACACCATTGTAATCGGGCATGTTTCTACTTTCAGATGCAACAGCAATTTCTCGAGTTCGTCAATCCGTTCGCGAGAAATGGGAGTTTGAAGTTAAGGAATGGTTGAGAAACTATCAAAATATTCGCAAGTCTGATACTCGCAACCAATAACTACAATGGCCTAGGGGAAAATACACATACCTTTGTAATCGGGCGAGTTTCCACTTTCAGATGCAACAGGAATTTCTCGAGTGCGTCATTCCGTTCGCGAGATATGGGAGTTTGAAGTTAAGGAATGGTTGAGAAACCATCAAAATTTTCGAAAGTCTGATACACGAAACCAATAACTACAAAGGCCTAAGGGAAAAACACACATATCTTTGTAATCGGGCGAGTTTCTACTTTCAGATGCAAAAGGAAATTCTCGAGTTCGTCAATCCGTTCGCGAGAAATGGGTGTTTGAAGTTAAGGAATGGTTGAGAAACTATCAAAATTTTCGCAAGTCTGATACTCGAAACCAATAACTACAAAGTCCTAGGGGAAAATACATATACCTTTGTAATCGGGCGGGTTTCCACTCTCAGATGCAACAGGAATTTCTCGAGTTCGTCAATCCGTTCGCGAGATATGGGAGTTTGAAGTTAAGGAATGGTTGAGAAACCATCAACATTTTCGCAAGTCTGATACTCGAAACCAAGAACTGGAATGGCCTAGGGGAAAAGTACCCACACCACTGTAATCGGGCATGTTTCTACTTTCAGATGCAACAGCAATTTCTCGAGTTCGTCAATCCGTTCGCGAGAAATGGGAGTTTGAAGTTAAGGAATGGTTGAGAAACTATCAAAATATTCGCAAGTCTGATACTCGCAACCAATAACTACAATGGCCTAGGGGAAAATACACATACCTTTGTAATCGGGCGAGTTTCCACTTTCAGATGCAACAGGAATTTCTCGAGTTCGTCAATCCGTTCGCGAGATATGGGAGTTTGAAGTTAAGGAATGGTTGAGAAACCATCGAAATTTTCGCAATTCTGATGCTAGAAACGAATAACTGGAATGGCCTAGGGGAAAAGTACAAACACCATTCTAATCGGGCGAGTCTCTCCTTTCAGATGCAACAGGAATTTCTCGAGTTCTTCAATCCGTTCGCGAGATATGGGAGTTTGAAGTTAAGGAATGGTTGGGAAACCCTCAAAATTTTCGCAAGTCTGATACTCGAAACCAATAACTACAAAGGGCTAGGGGAAAAACACACATATCTATGTAATTAGCAGAGTTTCTACTTTCGGATGCAACAGGAATTAATGGTGTTCGTCAATCCATTCGCGAGATATGGGAGTTTGAAATTAAGGAATGGTTGAGAAAACATCAAAATTTTCGCAAGTCTGATACTCGAAACCAATAACTACAAAGGCCTAAGTGAAAAACACACATATCTTTGTAATCGGGCGAGTTTCTACTTTCAGATGCAACAGGAGTTTCTCGAGTGCGTCAATCCGTTCGCGACATATGGGAGTTTGAAGTTAAGGAATGCTTGAGAAACGATCAAAATTTTCGAAAGTCTGATACTCGAAACCAATAACTACAAAGGCCAAGGGGAAAATGCACATACCTTTGTAATCGGGCGAGTTTCCACTTTCAGATGCAACAGGAATTTCTCGAGTTCGTCAATCCGTTCGTGAGATATGGGAGTTTGAAGTTAATGAATGGTTGAGAAGCCATCAAGATTTTCGCAATTCTGATGCTAGAAACGAATAACTGGAATGGCCTAGGGGAAAAGTACACATAGCGTTGTAATCGGGCGAGTTTCTACTTTCAGATGCAACAGGAATTTCTCGATTTCGTAAATCCGTTCGCGAGATATGGGAGTTTGAGTTTAAGGAATGCTTGAGAAACCATCAAAATTTTCGCTGGTCTGATACTCGAAACCAATAACTGGAATGACCTAGGGGAAAAGTACACACACCATTGTAATCGGGCGAGTTTCTGCTTTCAGATGCAACAGGAATTTCTCGAGTTCGACAATCCGTTCGCGAGATATGGGAGTTTGAAGTTAAGGAATGGTTGGGAAACCCTCCAAATTTTCGCAAGTCTGATACTCGAAACCAATAACTACAAAGGCCTAGGGGAAAAACACACATATCTTTGTAATCGGGCGAGTTTCCAGTTTCAGATGCAACAGGAATTTCTCGAGTTCGTCATCCCGTTCGCGAGATATGGGAGTTCGAAATTAAGGAATGCTTGAGAAACAATCAAAATTTTCGCAACGCTGATACTCGAAACCAATAACTACAAAGGCCTAGGGGAAAAATGCACATACCTTTGTAATCGGGCGAGTTTCCACTTTCAAATGCAACAGGAATTTCTGGAGTTCGTCAATCCGTTCACGAGATATGGGAGTTTGAAGTTAAGGAATGGTTGAGAAACCATCGAAATTTTCGCAATTCTGATGCTAGAAACGAATAACTGGAATGGCCTAGGGGAAAAGTACACACACCATTCTGATCGGGCGAGTCTCTCCTTTCAGATGCAACAGGAATTTCTCGAGTTCGTCAATCCGTTCGCGAGATATGGGAGTTTGAAGTTATGGAATGCTTGAGAAACCATCAAAATTTTCGAAAGTCTGATACTCGAAACCAATAACTACATAGGCCTAGGGGAAAAATGCACATACCTTTGTAATCGGGCGAGTTTCCACTTTCAGATGCAACAGAATTTCTCGAGTTCGTCATTCCGTTCGCGAGATATGGGAGTCTGAAGTTAAGGAATGGTTGAGAAACCATCAAAATTTTCGCAATTCTGATGCTAGAAACGAATAACTGGAATGGCCTAGGGGAAAAGTCCACACACCATTGTAATCGGGCGAGTATCTACTTCCAGATGCAACAAGAAATGCTCGAGTTCGTCCATCCGTTCGCGAGATATGGGAGTTTGAAGTTAAGGAATGCTTGAGGAACCATCAAAATTTTCGCAAGTCTGGTACTCGAAACCAATAACTACAAAGGCCTAGGGGAAAAATACACATACCTTTGTAATCGGACGAGTTTCCACTTTCAGATGCACAGGAATTTCTGGAGTGCGTCATTCCGTTCGCGAGATATGGGAGTTTGAAGTTAAGGAATGCTTGAGAAACCATCAAAATTTTCGCTGGTCTGATACTCGAAACCAATAACTGGAATGACCTAGGGGAAAAGTACACACACCATTGTAATCGGGCGAGTTTCTGCTTTCAGATGCAACAGGAATTTCTCGAGTTCATCAATCTGTTCGTGAGATATGGGAGTTTGAAATTAAGGAATGGTTGAGGAACCATCAAAATTTTCGCAAGTCTGGTACTCGAAACCAATAACTACAAAGGCCTAGGGGATAAATACACATACCTTTGTAATCGGGCGAGTTTCCACTTTCAGATGCACAGGAATTTCTCGAGTGCGTCATTCCGTTCGCGAGATATGGGAGTTTGAAGTTAAGGAATGCTTGAGAAACCATCAAAATCTTCGAAAGTCTGATACTCGAAACCAATAACTACAAAGACCTAGGGGAAAATGCACATACCTTTGTAATCGGGGGAGTTTCAACTTTCAGATGCAACAGGAATTTCTCGAGTTCGTCATTCTGTTCGCGAGATATGGGAGTTTGAAGTTAAGGAATGCTTGAGAAACCATCAAAATTTTCGCTGGTCTGGTACTCGAAACCAATAACTACAAAGGCCTAGGGGAAAAATGCACATACCTTTGTAATCGGGCGAGTTTCTACTTTCAGATGCAACAGGAATTTCTCGATTTCGTAGATCCGTTCGCGAGATATGGGAGTTTGAAGTTATGGAATGCTTGAGAAACCATCAAAATTTTCGAAAGTCTGATACTCGAAACCAATATCTACATAGGCCTAGGGGAAAAATGCACATACCTTTGTAATCGGGCGAGTTTCCACTTTCAGATGCAACAGGAATTTCTCGAGTTCGTCAATCCGTTCGCGAGATATGGGAGTTTGAAGTTAAGGAATGGTTGAGAAACCATCGAAATTTGCGCAATTCCGATGCTAGAAACGAATAACTGGAATGGCCTAGGGGAAAAGTACACACACCATTCTAATCGGGCGAGTGTCTACTTTCAGATGCAACAGGAATTTCTGGAGTTCGTCAATCCGTTCGCGAGATATGGGAGTTTGAAGTTAAGGAATGGTTGAGAAACCATCAAAATTTTCGAAAGTCTGATACACGAAACCAATAACTACAAAGGCCTAAGGGAAAAACACACATATCTTTGTAATCGGGCGAGTTTCTACTTTCAGATGCAACAGGAGTTTCTCGAGTGCGTCAATCCGTTCGCGAGATATGGGAGTTTGAAGTTAAGGAATGCTTGAGAAACGATCAAAATTTTCGAAAGTCTGATACTCGAAACCAATAACTACAAAGGCCAAGGGGAAAATGCACATACCTTTGTAATCGGGCGAGTTTCCACTTTCAGATGCAACAGGAATTTCTCGAGTTCGTCAATCCGTTCGTGAGATATGGGAGTTTGAAGTTAATGAATGGTTGAGAAACCATCAAGATTTTCGCAATTCTGATGCTAGAAACGAATAACTGGAATGGCCTAGGGGAAAAGTACACATAGCGTTGTAATCGGGCGAGTTTCTACTTTCAGATGCAACAGGAATTTCTCGATTTCGTAAATCCGTTCGCGAGATATGGGAGTTTGAGTTTAAGGAATGCTTGAGAAACCATCAAAATTTTCGCTGGTCTGATACTCGAAACCAATAACTGGAATGACCTAGGGGAAAAGTACACACACCATTGTAATCGGGCGAGTTTCTGCTTTCAGATGCAACAGGAATTTCTCGAGTTCGACAATCCGTTCGCGAGATATGGGAGTTTGAAGTTAAGGAATGGTTGGGAAACCCTCCAAATTTTCGCAAGTCTGATACTCGAAACCAATAACTACAAAGGCCTAGGGGAAAAACACACATATCTTTGTAATCGGGCGAGTTTCCAGTTTCAGATGCAACAGGAATTTCTCGAGTTCGTCATCCCGTTCGCGAGATATGGGAGTTCGAAATTAAGGAATGCTTGAGAAACAATCAAAATTTTCGCAACTCTGATACTCGAAACCAATAACTACAAAGGCCTAGGGGAAAAATGCACATACCTTTGTAATCGGGCGAGTTTCCACTTTCAGATGCAACAGGAATTTCTGGAGTTCGTCAATCCGTTCACGAGATATGGGAGTTTGAAGTTAAGGAATGGTTGAGAAACCATCGAAATTTTCGCAATTCTGATGCTAGAAACGAATAACTGGAATGGCCTAGGGGAAAAGTACACACACCATTCTGATCGGGCGGGTCTCTCCTTTCAGATGCAACAGGAATTTCTCGAGTTCGTCAATCCGTTCGCGAGATATGGGAGTTTGAAGTTATGGAATGCTTGAGAAACCATCAAAATTTTCGAAAGTCTGATACTCGAAACCAATAACTACATAGGCCTAGGGGAAAAATGCACATACCTTTGTAATCGGGCGAGTTTCCACTTTCAGATGCAACAGAATTTCTCGAGTTCGTCATTCCGTTCGCGAGATATGGGAGTTTGAAGTTAAGGAATGGTTGAGAAACCATCAAAATTTTCGCAATTCTGATGCTAGAAACGAATAACTGGAATGGCCTAGGGGAAAAGTCCACACACCATTGTAATCGGGCGAGTTTCTACTTCCAGATGCAACAAGAAATGCTCGAGTTCGTCCATCCGTTCGCGAGATATGGGAGTTTGAAGTTAAGGAATGCTTGAGGAACCATCAAAATTTTCGCAAGTCTGGTACTCGAAACCAATAACTACAAAGGCCTAGGGGAAAAATACACATACCTTTGTAATCGGGCGAGTTTCCACTTTCAGATGCACAGGAATTTCTGGAGTGCGTCATTCCGTTCGCGAGATATGGGAGTTTGAAGTTAAGGAATGCTTGAGAAACCATCAAAATTTTCGCTGGTCTGATACTCGAAACCAATAACTGGAATGACCTAGGGGAAAAGTACACACACCATTGTAATCGGGCGAGTTTCTGCTTTCAGATGCAACAGGAATTTCTCGAGTTCATCAATCTGTTCGTGAGATATGGGAGTTTGAAATTAAGGAATGGTTGAGGAACCATCAAAATTTTCGCAAGTCTGGTACTCGAAACCAATAACTACAAAGGCCTAGGGGATAAATACACATACCTTTGTAATCGGGCGAGTTTCCACTTTCAGATGCACAGGAATTTCTCGAGTGCGTCATTCCGTTCGCGAGATATGGGAGTTTGAAGTTAAGGAATGCTTGAGAAACCATCAAAATCTTCGAAAGTCTGATACTCGAAACCAATAACTACAAAGACCTAGGGGAAAATGCACATACCTTTGTAATCGGGGGAGTTTCAACTTTCAGATGCAACAGGAATTTCTCGAGTTCGTCATTCTGTTCGCGAGATATGGGAGTTTGAAGTTAAGGAATGCTTGAGAAACCATCAAAATTTTCGCTGGTCTGGTACTCGAAACCAATAACTACAAAGGCCTAGGGGAAAAATGCACATACCTTTGTAATCGGGCGAGTTTCTACTTTCAGATGCAACAGGAATTTCTCGATTTCGTAGATCCGTTCGCGAGATATGGGAGTTTGAAGTAAAGGAAAGCTTGAGAAACCATCAAAATTTTCGCTGGTCTGATACTCGATACCAATAACTGGAAGGGCCTAGGGGAAAAGTACACACATCACTGTAATCGGGCGAGTTTCTGCTTTCAGATGCAACAGGAATTTCTCGAGTTCGTCAATCCGTTCGTGAGATATGGGAGTTTGAAGTTATGGAATGCTTGAGAAACCATCAAAATTTTCGAAAGTCTGATACTCGAAACCAATATCTACATAGGCCTAGGGGAAAAATGCACATACCTTTGTAATCGGGCGAGTTTCCACTTTCAGATGCAACAGGAATTTCTCGAGTTCGTCATTCCGTTCGCGAGATATGGGAGTTAGAAGTTAAGGAATGGTTGAGAAACCATCAAAATTTTCGCAATTCTGATGCTAGAAACGAATAACTGGAATGGCCTAGGGGAAAAGTCCACACACCATTGTAATCGGGCGAGTTTCTACTTCCAGATGCAACAAGAAATGCTCGAGTTCGTCAATCCGTTCGCGAGATATGGGAGTTTGAAGTTAAGGAATGCTTGAGGAACCATCAAAATTTTCGCAAGTCTGGTACTCGAAACCAATAACTACAAAGGCCTAGGGGAAAAATACACATACCTTTGTAATCGGGCGAGTTTCCACTTTCAGATGCACAGGAATTTCTCGAGTGCGTCATTCCGTTCGCGAGATATGGGAGTTTGAAGTTAAGGAATGCTTGAGAAACCATCAAAATTTTCGCTGGTCTGATACTCGAAACCAATAACTGGAATGACCTAGGGGAAAAGTACACACACCATTGTAATCGGGCGAGTTTCTGCTTTCAGATGCAACAGGAATTTCTCGAGTTCATAAATCCGTTCGTGAGATATGGGAGTTTGAAATTAAGGAATGGTTGAGGAACCATCAAAATTTTCGCAAGTCTGGTACTCGAAACCAATAACTACAAAGGCCTAGGGGAAAAATGCACATACCTTTGTAATCGGGCGAGTTTCTACTTTCAGATGCAACAGGAATTTCTCGATTTCGTAGATCCGTTCGCGAGATATGGGAGTTTGAAGTTATGGAAAGCTTGAGAAACCATCAAAATTTTCGCTGGTCTGATACTCGAAACCAATAACTGGAAGGGCCTAGGGGAAAAGTACACACACCACTGTAATCGGGCGAGTTTCTGCTTTCAGATGCAACAGGAATTTCTCGAGTTCGTCAATCCGTTCGTGAGATATGGGAGTTTGAAATTAAGGAATGGTTGAGAAACCATCAAAATTTTCGCAAGTCTGATAGTCGAAACCAATAACTGGAATGGCCTAGGGGAAAAGTACACACACCCTTGTAATCGTGCGAGTTTCTACTTTCAGATGCAACAGGAATTGCTCGAGTTCGTCATTCCGTTCGCGAGATATGGGAGTTTGAAGTTAAGGAATGCTTGAGAAACAATCAAAATTTTCGCAACTCTGATACTCGAAACCAATAACTACAAAGGCCTAGGGGAAAAATGCACATACCTTTGTAATCGGGCGAGTTTCCACTTTCAGGTGCAACAGGAATTTCTCGAGTTCGTCAATCGGTTCGCGAGATATGGGAGTTTGAAGTTAAGGAATGGTTGAGAAACCATCGAAATTTGCGAAATTCTGATGCTAGAAAATAATAACTGGAATGGCCTAGGGGAAAAGTACACACACTATTCTAATCGGGCGAGTGTCCACTTTCAGATGCAACAGGAATTTCTGGAGTTCGTCAATCCGTTCGCGAGATATGGGAGTTTGAAGTTAAGGAATGGTTGAGAAACCATCGAAATTTGCGAAACTCTGATGCTAGAAACGAATAACTGGAATGGCCAAGGGGAAAAGTACACACACCATTCTAATCGGGCGAGTCTCTCCTTTCAGATGCAACAGGAATTTCTCGAGTTCGTCAATCCATTCGCGAGATATGGGAGTTTGAACTTAAGGAATGCTTGAGAAACCATCAAAATTTTCGAAAGTCTGATACTCGAAGCCAATAACTACAAAGGCCTAGGGGAAAATGCACATACCTTTGTAATCGGGCGAGTTTCCACTTTCAGATGCAACAGGAATTTCTCGAGTTCGTCATTCCGTTCGCGAGATATGGGAGTTTGAAGTTAAGGAATGGTTGAGAAACAATCAAAATTTTCGCAATTCTGATGCTAGAAACGAATAACTGGAATGGCCTAGGGGAAAAGTACACACACCATTGTAATCGGGCGCGTTTCTACTTTCAGATGCAGCAAGAATTGCACGAGTTCGTCAACGCGTTCGCGAGATATGGGAGTTTGAAGTTAAGGAATGCTTGAGAAACCATCAAAATTTTCGAAAGTCTGATACTCGAAACCAATAACTACAAAGGCCTAGGGGAAAAACACACATATCTTTGTAATCCGGCGAGTTTCTGCTTTCAGATGCAACAGGAATTTCTCGAGTTCGTCAATCCGTTCGCGAGATATGGGAGTTTGAAGTTAAGGAATGCTTGAGGAACCATCAAAATTCTCGTAATTCTGATGCTAGAAACGAATAACTGGAATGGCCTAGGGGAAAAGAACACATACCGTTGCAATCGGGCGAGTGTCTACTTTCAGATGCAACAGGAATTTCTCGAGTTCGTCAATCCGTTCGCGAGATATGGGAGTTTGGAGTTAAGAGACGGTTGAGAAACAATCAAAATTTTCGTAATTCTGATGGTAGAAACGAATAACTGGATTGGCCTAATGGAAAAGAACACATACCGTTGCAATCGGGCGAGTTTCTACATTCAGATGCAACAGCAATATCTCGAGTTCGTCAATCCGTTCGCGATATATGGGAGTTTGAAGATAAGGAATAGTTGAGAAACCATCAAAATTTTCGCTGGTCTGATACTCGAAACCTATAACTGGAATGGCCTGGGGGAAAAGTACACACACCATTGTAATCGGGCGAGTTTCTACTTTCAGATGCAACAGGAATATCTCGAGTTCGTCAATCCGTTCGCGAGATATGGGAGTTTGACGTTAAGGAATGGTTGAGAAACCATCAAAATTTTCGCTGGTCTGATACTCGAAACCTATAACTGGAATGGCCTATGGGAAAAGCACGCACTCCTTTGTAATCGGGCGAGATTCTACTTTCAGATGCAATAGGAATTTCTCGAGTTCGTCAATCCGTTCGCGAGATATGGGAGTTTGAATTTAAGGAATGGTTGAGAAACCATCAAAATTTTCGCTGGTCTGATACTCGAAACCTATAACTGGAATGGCCTATGGGAAAAGCACACACTCCTTTGTAATCGGGCGAGATTCTACTTTCAGATGCAACAGGAATTTCTCGAGTTCGTCATTCCGTTCGCGAGATATGGGATTTTGAAGTTAAGGAATGATTGTGAAACCATCAAGATTTTCGCAATTCTGATGCTAGAAACGAATAACTGGAATGGCCTAGGGGAAAAGTACACACACCATTGTAATCGGGCGAGTTTCTACTTTCAGATGCAACAGGAATTTCTCGAGTTCGTCAATCCGTTCGCGAGATATGGGAGTTTGAAGTTAAGGAATGCTTGAGAAACAATCAAAATTTTCGCAAGTCTGATACTCGAAACCAATAACTACATAGGCCTAGGGGAAAAATGCACATACCTTTGTAATCGGGCGAGTTTCCACATTCAGATGCAACAGGAATTTCTCGAGTGCGTCATTCCGTTCGCGAGATATGGGAGTTTGAAGTTAAGGAATGGTTGAGAAACCATCAAAATTTTCGAAAGTCCGATACTCGAAACCAATAACTACAAAGACCTAGGGGAAAATGCACATACCTTTGTAATCGGGCGAGTTTCCACTTTCAGATGCAACAGGAATTTCTCGAGTTCGTCATTCCGTTCTCGAGATATGGGAGTTTGAAGTTAAGGAAAGCTTGAGAAACCATCAAAATTTTCGCTGGTCTGATACTCGAAACCAATAACTGGAAGGGCCTAGGGGAAAAGTACACACACCACTGTAATCGGGCGAGTTTCTGCTTTCATATGCAACAGGAATTTCTCGAGTTCGTCAATCCGTTCGTGAGATATGGGAGTTTGAAATTAAGGAATGGTTGAGAAACCATCAAAGTTTTCGCAAGTCTGATACTCGAAACCAATAACTACAAAGGCCTAGGGGAAAAACACACATATCTTTGTAATCGGACGAGTTTCTACTTTCAGATGCAACAGGAGTTTCTCGAGTGCGTCAATCCGTTCGCGAGATATGGAAGTTTGAAGTTAAGGAATGCTTGAGAAACGATCAAAATTTTCGAAAGTCTGGTACTCGAAACCAATAACTACAAAGGCCTAGGGGAAAAATGCACATACCTTTGTAATTGGGCGAGTTTCCACTTTCAGATGCAACAGAATTTCTCGAGTTCGTCATTCCGTTCGCGAGATAAAGGGAGTTTGAAGTTAAGGAATGGTTGAGAAACCATCAAAATTTTCGCAATTCTGATGCTAGAAACGAATAACTGGAATGGCCTAGGGGAAAAGTCCACACACCATTGTAATCGGGCGAGTTTCTACTTCCAGATGCAACAGGAATTTCTCGAGTTCTTCAATCCGTTCGTGAGATATGGGAGTTTGAAATTAAGGAATGGTTGAGGAACCATCAAAATTTTCGCAAGTCTGGTACTCGAAAAGAATAACTACAAAGGCCTAGGGGATAAATACACATACCTTTGTAATCGGGCGAGTTTCCACTTTCAGATGCACAGGAATTTCTCGAGTGCGTCATTCCGTTCGCGAGATATGGGAGTTTGAAGTTAAGGAATGCTTGAGAAACCATCAAAATTTTCGAAAGTCTGATACTCGAAACCAATAACTACAAAGACCTAGGGGAAAATGCACATACCTTTGTAATCGGGGGAGTTTCAACTTTCAGATGCAACAGGAATTTCTCGAGTTCGTCATTCTGTTCGCGAGATATGGGAGTTTGAAGTTAAGGAATGCTTGAGAAACCATCAAAATTTTCGCCGGTCTGGTACTCGAAACCAATAACTACAAAGGCCTAGGGGAAAAATACACATACCTTTGTAATCGGGCGAGTTTCCGCTTCCAGATGCAACAGGAATTTCTCGAGTTCGTCAATCCGTTCGCGAGATATGGGAGTTTCAAGTTAAGGAATGCTTGAGAAACCATCAAAATTTTCGAAAGTCTGATACTCGAAACCAATAACTACATAGGCCTAGGGGAAAAATGCACACACCTTTGTAATCGGGCGAGTTTCCACTTTCAGATGCAACAAGAATTTCTCGAGTTCGTCATTCCGTTCGCGAGACATGGGAGTTTGAAGTTAAGGAATGGTTGAGAAACCATCAAAATTTTCGCAATTCTGATACTCGAAACCAATAACTGGAATGGCCTAGGGGAAAAGTACACACACCCTTGTAATCGTGCGAGTTTCTACTTTCAGATGCAACAGGAATTGCTCGAGTTCGTCATTCCGTTCGCGAGATATGGGAGTTTGAAGTTAAGGAATGCTTGAGAAACCATCAAAATTTTCGCTGGTCTGACACTCGAAACCAATAACTACAAAGGCCTAGGGGAAAAATGCACATACCTTTGTAATCGGGCGAGTTTCCACTTTCAGATGCAACAGGAATTTCTCGAGTTCGTCATCCCGTTCGCGAGATATGGGAGTTCGAAATTAAGGAATGGTTGAGAAACCATCCAAATTTTCGCAATTCTGATGCTAGAAACCAATAACTACAATGGCCTAGGGGAAAATACACATACCGTTGTAATCGGGAGAGTTTCTACTTTCAGATGCAACAGGAATTTCTCGATTTCGTAAATCCGTTCGCGAGATATGGGAGTTTGAAGTTAAGGAATGCTTGAGAAACCATAGAAATTTTCGCAATTCTGATACTCGAAACCAATAACTGGAATGGCCTAGGGGAAAAGTACACACACCCTTGTAATCGGGCGAGTTTCTGCTTGCAGATGCAACAGTAATTTCTCGAGTTCGTCAATCCGTTCGTGAGATATGGGAGTTTGAAATTAAGGAATGGTTGAGAAACCATCAAAATTTTCGAATGTCTGATACTCGAAACCAATATCTACAAAGGCCTTGGGGAAAAATGCACATACCTTTGTAATCGGGCGAGTTTCAACTTTCAGATGCAACAGGAATTTCTCGAGTTCGTCAATCCGTTCACGAGATATGGTAGTTTGAAGTTAAGGAATGGTTGAGAAACCATCGAAATTTTCGCAATTCTGATGCTAGAAACGATTAACTGGAATGGCCTAGGGGAAAGTACACACACCATTCTAATCGGGCGAGTCTCTACTTTCAGATGCAACTGGAATTTCTCGAGTTCGTCAATCCGTTCGCGAGATATGGGAGTTTGAAGTTAAGCAATGCTTGAGAAACCATCAAAATTTTCGAATGTCTGATACTCGAAACCAATAACTACAAAGGCCTTGGGGAAAAATGCACATACCTTTGTAATCGGGCGAGTTTCCACTTTCAGATGCAACAGGAATTTCTCGAGTTCGTCCATCCGTTCGCGAGATATGGGAGTTTGAAGTTAAGGAATGCTTGAGAAACCATCAAAATTTTCGTAATTCTGATGCTAGAAACGAATAACTGGAATGGCCTAGGGGAAAAGAACACATACCGTTGCAATCGGGCGAGTGTCTACTTTCAGATGCAACAGGAATTTCTCGAGTTCGTCAATCCGTTCGCGAGATATGGGAGTTTGGAGTTAAGAGACGGTTGAGAAACAATCAAAATTTTCGTAATTCTGATGGTAGAAACGAATAACTGGAATGGCCTAGGGGAAAAGTACACATACCTTTGTAATCGGGCGAGTTTCCACTTTCGGATGCAACAGGAATTTCTCGAGTTCGTCAATCCGTTCGCGAGATATGGGAGTTTGAAGTTAAGGAATGGTTGAGAAACCATCGAAATTTTCGCAATTCTGATGCCAGAAACGAATAACTGGAATGGCCTAGGGGAAAAGTACACACCATTTTAATCGGGCGAGTCTCTACTTTCAGATGCAACAGGAATTTCTCGAGTTCGTCAATCCGTTTGCGAGATATGGGAGTTTGAAGTTAAGGAATGGTTGAGAAACCCTCAAAATTTTCGCAAGTCTGATACTCGAAACCAATAACTACAAAGGCCTAGGGGAAAAACACACATATTTTTGTAATCGGGCGAGTTTCTGCTTTCAGATGCAACAGGAATTTCTCGAGTTCGTCAATCCGTTCGCGAGATAAGGGTGTTTGAAGTTAAGGAATGGTTGAGAAACCATCGAAATTTTCGCAATTCTGATGCTAGAAACCAATAACTGGAATGGCCTAGGGGAAAAGTACACACACCATTGTAATCGTGCGAGTTTCTACTTTCAGATGCAACAGGAATTTCTCGAGTTCGTCATTCCGTTCGCGAGATATGGGAGTTTGAAGTTAAGGAATGGTTGAGAAACCATCAAAATTTTCGCTGGTCTGATACTCGAAACCAATAACTACAAAGGCATAGGGTAAAAATGCACATACCGTTGTAATCGGGCGAGTTTCTGTTTTCAGATGCAACAGGAATTTCTCGAGTTCGTCATTCCGTTCGCGAGATATGGGAGTCTGAAGGTAAGGAATGGTTGAGAAACCATCAAAATTTTCGCAATTCTGACGCTAGAAACCAATAACTACAATGGCCTAGGGGAAAATACACATACCGTTGTAATCGGGCGAGTTTCTGCTTTCAGATGCAACAGGAATTTCTCGAGTTCGTCAGTCCGTTCGTGAGATATGGGAGTTTGAAATTAAGGAATGGTTGAGAAACCCTCAAAATTTTCGCAAGTCTGATACTCGAAACCAATAACTACAAAGGCCTAGGGGAAAAATGCACATACCCTTGTAATCGGGCGAGTTTCCACTTTCAGATGCCACAGGAATTTCTCGAGTTCGTCATTCCGTTCGCGAGGTATGGGAGTCTGAAGTTAAGGAATGGTTGAGAAACCATCAAAATTTTCGCAATTCTGACGCTAGAAACCAATAACTACAATGGCCTAGGGGAAAATACACATACCGTTGTAATCGGGCGAGTTTCTGCTTCCAGATGCAACAGGAATTTCTCGATTTCGTAAATCCGTTCACGACATATGGGAGTTTGAAGTTAAGGAATGGTTGAGAAACCATCAAAATTTTCGCAATTCTGATACTCGAAACCAATAACTGGAATGGCCTAGGGGAAAAGTAGACACACCCTTGTAATCGTGCGAGTTTCTACTTTCAGATGCAACAGGAATTTCTCGAGTTCGTCAATCCGTTCGCGAGATATGGGAGTTTGAAGTTAAGGAATGGTTGAGAAACCATCGAAATTTTCGCAATTCTGATGCTAGAAACGTATAACTGGAATGGCCTAGGGGAAAAGTACACACCATTCTAATCGGGCGACTCTCTACTTTCAGATGCAACAGGAATTTCTCGAGTTCGTCAATCCGTTTGCGAGATATGGGTGTTTGAAGTTAAGGAATGGTTGAGAAACCATCAAAATTTTCGCAAGTCTGATACTCGAAACCAATAACCACAAAGGCCTAGGGGAGAAATGCACATACCTTTGTAATCGGGCGAGTTTCCACTTTCAGATGCAACAGGAATTTCTCGAGTGCGTCATTCCGTTCGCGAGATATGGGAGTTTGAAGTTAAGGAATGGTTGAGAAACCATCAAAATTTTCGCTGGTCTGATACTCGAAACCAATAACTACAAAGGCCTAGGGGAAAAATGCACATACCTTTGTAATCGGGCGAGTTTCCAGTTTCAGATGCAACAGGAATTTCTCGAGTTCGTCATCCCGTTCGCGAGATATGGGAGTTCGAAATTGAGGAATGGTTGAGAAACCATCCAAATTTTCGCAATTCTGATGCTAGAAACCAATACCTACAATGGCCTAGGGGAAAATAGACGTATCGTTGTATTCGGGCGAGTTTCTGCTTTCAGATGCAACAGGAATTTCTCGAGTTCGTCAATCCGTTCGCGAGATATGGGAGTTTGAAGTTAAGGAATGCTTGAGAAACCATCAAAATTCTCACAATTCTGATACTCGAAACCAATAACTACAAAGGCCTAGGGGAAAAATACACATACCTTTGTAATCGGGCGAGTTTCCACTTTCGGATGCAACAGGAATTTCTCGAGTTCGTCAATCCGTTCGCGAGATATGGGAGTTTGAAGTTAAGGAATGGTTGAGAAACCATCGAAATTTTCGCAATTCTGATGCTAGAAACCAATAACTGGAATGGCCTAGGGGAAAAGTACACACACCATTGTAATCGTGCGAGTTTCTACTTTCAGATGCAACAGGAATTTCTCGAGTTCGTCATTTCGTTCGCGAGATATGGGAGTTTGAAGTTAAGGAATGGTTGAGAAACCATCAAAATTTTCGCTGGTCTGATACTCGAAACCAATAACTACAAAGGCATAGGGTAAAAATGCACATACCGTTGTAATCGGGCGAGTTTCTGTTTTCAGATGCAACAGGAATTTCTCGAGTTCGTCATTCCGTTCGCGAGATAAGGGAGTCTGAAGGTAAGGAATGGTTGAGGAACCATCAAAATTTTCGCAATTCTGACGCTAGAAACCAATAACTACAATGGCCTAGGGGAAAATACACATACCGTTGTAATCGGGCGAGTTTCTGCTTTCAGATGCAACAGGAATTTCTCGAGTTCGTCAGTCCGTTCGTGAGATATGGGAGTTTGAAATTAAGGAATGGTTGAGAAACCCTCAAAATTTTCGCAAGTCTGATACTCGAAACCAATAACTACAAAGGCCTAGGGGAAAAATGCACATACCCTTGTAATCGGGCGAGTTTCCACTTTCAGATGCCACAGGAATTTCTCGAGTTCGTCATTCCGTTCGCGAGGTATGGGAGTCTGAAGTTAAGGAATGGTTGAGAAACCATCAAAATTCTCGCAATTCTGACGCTAGAAACCAATAACTACAATGGCCTAGGGGAAAATACACATACCGTTGTAATCGGGCGAGTTTCTGCTTTCAGATGCAACAGGAATTTCTCGATTTCGTAAATCCGTTCACGACATATGGGAGTTTGAAGTTAAGGAATGGTTGAGAAACCATCAAAATTTTCGCAATTCTGATACTCGAAACCAATAACTGGAATGGCCTAGGGGAAAAGTAGACACACCCTTGTAATCGTGCGAGTTTCTACTTTCAGATGCAACAGGAATTTCTCGAGTTCGTCAATCCGTTCGCGAGATATGGGAGTTTGAAGTTAAGGAATGGTTGAGAAACCATCGAAATTTTCGCAATTCTGATGCTAGAAACGTATAACTGGAATGGCCTAGGGGAAAAGTACACACCATTCTAATCGGGCGAGTCTCTACTTTCAGATGCAACAGGAATTTCTCGAGTTCGTCAATCCGTTTGCGAGATATGGGTGTTTGAAGTTAAGGAATGGTTGAGAAACCATCAAAATTTTCGCAAGTCTGATACTCGAAACCAATAACCACAAAGGCCTAGGGGAAAAATGCACATACCTTTGTAATCGGGCGAGTTTCCACTTTCAGATGCAACAGGAATTTCTCGAGTGCGTCATTCCGTTCGCGAGATATGGGAGTTTGAAGTTAAGGAATGGTTGAGAAACCATCAAAATTTTCGCTGGTCTGATACTCGAAACCAATAACTACAAAGGCCTAGGGGAAAAATGCACATACCTTTGTAATCGGGCGAGTTTCCAGTTTCAGATGCAACAGGAATTTCTCGAGTTCGTCATCCCGTTCGCGAGATATGGGAGTTCGAAATTGAGGAATGGTTGAGAAACCATCCAAATTTTCGCAATTCTGATGCTAGAAACCAATACCTACAATGGCCTAGGGGAAAATAGACGTATCGTTGTAATCGCGCGAGTTTCTGCTTTCAGATGCAACAGGAATTTCTCGAGTTCGTCAATCCGTTCGCGAGATATGGGAGTTTGAAGTTAAGGAATGCTTGAGAAACCATCAAAATTCTCACAATTCTGATACTCGAAACCAATAACTACAAAGGCCTAGGGGAAAAATACACATACCTTTGTAATCGGGCGAATTTCCACTTTCGCATGCAACAGGAATTTCTCGAGTTCGTCAATCCGTTCGCGAGATATGGGAGTTTGAAGTTAAGGAATGGTTGAGAAACCATCGAAATTTTCGCAATTCTGATGCTAGAAACCAATAACTGGAATGGCCTAGGGGAAAATACACATACCGTTGTAATCGGGCGAGTTTCTGCTTTCAGATGCAACAGGAATTTCTCGAGTTCGTCAGTCCGTTCGTGAGATATGGGAGTTTGAAATTAAGGAATGGTTGAGAAACCCTCAAAATTTTCGCAAGTCTGATACTCGAAACCAATAACTACAAAGGCCTAGGGGAAAAATGCACATACCTTTGTAATCGGGCGAGTTTCTGCTTTCAGATGCAACATGAATTTCTCGAGTTCGTCAATCCGTTCGCGAGATATGGGAGTTAAAAGTTAAGGAATGCTTGAGAATCCATCAAAATTTTTGCAAGTCTGATACTCGAAACCAATAACTACAAAGGCCTAGGGGAAAAATGCACATACCTTTGTAATCGGGCGAGTTTCCAGTTTCAGATGCAACAGGAATTTCTCGAGTTCGTCATCCCGTTCGCGAGATATGGGAGTTCGAAATTGAGGAATGGTTGAGAAACCATCCAAATTTTCGCAATTCTGATGCTAGAAACCAATACCTACAATGGCCTAGGGGAAAATACACGTACCGTTGTAATCGGGCGAGTTTCTGCTTTCAGATGCAACAGGAATTTCTCGAGTTCGTCATCCCGTTCGCGAGATATGGGAGTTCGAAATTGAGGAATGGTTGAGAAACCATCCAAATTTTCGCAATTCTGATGCTAGAAACCAATAACTACAATGGCCTAGGGGAAAATACACGTACCGTTGTAATCGGGCGAGTTTCCACTTTCAGATGCAACAGGAATTTCTCGAGTTCGTCATTCCGTTCGCGAGACATGGGAGTTTGAAGTTAAGGAATGGTTGAGAAACCCTCAAAATTTTCGCAAGTCTGATACTCGAAAACAATAACTACAAAGGCCTAGGGGAAAAACACACATATCTTTGTAATCGGGCGAGTTCCTGCTTTCAGATGCAACAGGAATTTCTCGAGTTCGTCATCCCGTTCGCGAGATATGGGAGTTCGAAATAGAGGAATGGTTGAGAAACCATCCAAATTTTCGCAATTCTGATGCTAGAAACCAATACCTACAATGGCCTAGGGGAAAATAGACGTATCGTTGTAATCGGGCGAGTTTCTGCTTTCAGATGCAACAGGAATTTCTCGAGTTCGTCAATCCGTTCGCGAGATATGGGAGTTTGAAGTTAAGGAATGCTTGAGAAACCATCAAAATTCTCACAATTCTGATACTCGAAACCAATAACTACAAAGGCCTAGGGGAAAAATACACATACCTTTGTAATCGGGCGAGTTTCCACTTTCGGATGCAACAGGAATTTCTCGAGTTCGTCAATCCGTTCGCGAGATATGGGAGTTTGAAGTTAAGGAATGGTTGAGAAACCATCGAAATTTTCGCAATTCTGATGCTAGAAACCAATAACTGGAATGGCCTAGGGGAAAAGTACACGCACCATTGTAATCGTGCGAGTTTCTACTTTCAGATGCAACAGGAATTTCTCGAGTTCGTCATTCCGTTCGCAAGATATGGGAGTTTGAAGTTAAGGAATGGTTGAGAAACCATCAAAATTTTCGCTGGTCTGATACTCGAAACCAATAACTACAAAGGCATAGGGTAAAAATGCACATACCGTTGTAATCGGGCGAGTTTCTGTTTTCAGATGCAACAGGAATTTCTCGAGTTCGTCATTCCGTTCGCGAGATATGGGAGTCTGAAGTTAAGGAATGGTTGAGAAACCATCAAAATTTTCGCAAGTCTGATACTCGAAACCAATAACCACAAAGGCCTAGGGGAAAAATGCACATACCTTTGTAATCGGGCGAGTTTCCACTTTCAGATGCAACAGGAATTTCTCGAGTGCGTCATTCCGTTCGCGAGATATGGTAGTTTGAAGTTAAGGAATGGTTGAGAAACCATCAAAATTTTCGCTGGTCTGATACTCGAAACCAATAACTACAAAGGCCTAGGGGAAAAATGCACATACCTTTGTAATCGGGCGAGTTTCCAGTTTCAGATGCAACAGGAATTTCTCGAGTTCGTCATCCCGTTCGCGAGATATGGGAGTTCGAAATTGAGGAATGGTTGAGAAACCATCCAAATTTTCGCAATTCTGATGCTAGAAACCAATACCTACAATGGCCTAGGGGAAAATAGACGTATCGTTGTAATCGGGCGAGTTTCTGCTTTCAGATGCAACAGGAATTTCTCGAGTTCGTCAATCCGTTCGCGAGATATGGGAGTTTGAAGTTAAGGAATGCTTGAGAAACCATCAAAATTCTCACGATTCTGATACTCGAAACCAATAACTACAAAGGCCTAGGGGAAAAATACACATACCTTTGTAATCGGGCGAGTTTCCACTTTCGGATGCAACAGGAATTTCTCGAGTTCGTCAATCCGTTCGCGAGATATGGGAGTTTGAAGTTAAGGAATGGTTGAGAAACCATCGAAATTTTCGCAATTCTGATGCTAGAAACCAATAACTGGAATGGCCTAGGGGAAAAGTACACACACCATTGTAATCGTGCGAGTTTCTACTTTCAGATGCAACAGGAATTTCTCGAGTTCGTCATTCCGTTCGCGAGATATGGGAGTTTGAAGTTAAGGAATGGTTGAGAAACCATCAAAATTTTCGCTGGTCTGATACTCGAAACCAATAACTACAAAGGCATAGGGTAAAAATGCACATACCGTTGTAATCGGGCGAGTTTCTGTTTTCAGATGCAACAGGAATTTCTCGAGTTCGTCATTCCGTTCGCGAGATATGGGAGTCTGAAGGTAAGGAATGGTTGAGAAACCATCAAAATTTTCGCAATTCTGACGCTAGAAACCAATAACTACAATGGCCTAGGGGAAAATACACATACCGTTGTAATCGGGCGAGTTTCTGCTTTCAGATGCAACAGGAATTTCTCGAGTTCGTCAGTCCGTTCGTGAGATATGGGAGTTTGAAATTAAGGAATGGTTGAGAAACCCTCAAAATTTTCGCAAGTCTGATACTCGAAACCAATAACTACAAAGGCCTAGGGGAAAAATGCACATACCCTTGTAATCGGGCGAGTTTCCACTTTCAGATGCCACAGGAATTTCTCGAGTTCGTCATTCCGTTCGCGAGGTATGGGAGTCTGAAGTTAAGGAATGGTTGAGAAACCATCAAAATTTTCGCAATTCTGACGCTAGAAACCAATAACTACAATGGCCTAGGGGAAAATACACATACCGTTGTAATCGGGCGAGTTTCTGCTTCCAGATGCAACAGGAATTTCTCGATTTCTTAAATCCGTTCACGACATATGGGAGTTTGAAGTTAAGGAATGGTTGAGAAACCATCAAAATTTTCGCAATTCTGATACTCGAAACCAATAACTGGAATGGCCTAGGGGAAAAGTAGACACACCCTTGTAATCGTGCGAGTTTCTACTTTCAGATGCAACAGGAATTTCTCGAGTTCGTCAATCCGTTCGCGAGATATGGGAGTTTGAAGTTAAGGAATGGTTGAGAAACCATCGAAATTTTCGCAATTCTGATGCTAGAAACGTATAACTGGAATGGCCTAGGGGAAAAGTACACACCATTCTAATCGGGCGAGTCTCTACTTTCAGATGCAACAGGAATTTCTCGAGTTCGTCAATCCGTTTGCGAGATATGGGTGTTTGAAGTTAAGGAATGGTTGAGAAACCATCAAAATTTTCGCAAGTCTGATACTCGAAACCAATAACCACAAAGGCCTAGGGGAAAAATGCACATACCTTTGTAATCGGGCGAGTTTCCACTTTCAGATGCAACAGGAATTTCTCGAGTGCGTCATTCCGTTCGCGAGATATGGGAGTTTGAAGTTAAGGAATGGTTGAGAAACCATCAAAATTTTCGCTGGTCTGATACTCGAAACCAATAACTACAAAGCCCTAGGGGAAAAATGCACATACCTTTGTAATCGGGCGAGTTTCCAGTTTCAGATGCAACAGGAATTTCTCGAGTTCGTCATCCCGTTCGCGAGATATGGGAGTTCGAAATTGAGGAATGGTTGAGAAACCATCCAAATTTTCGCAATTCTGATGCTAGAAACCAATACCTACAATGGCCTAGGGGAAAATAGACGTATCGTTGTAATCGCGCGAGTTTCTGCTTTCAGATGCAACAGGAATTTCTCGAGTTCGTCAATCCGTTCGCGAGATATGGGAGTTTGAAGTTAAGGAATGCTTGAGAAACCATCAAAATTCTCACAATTCTGATACTCGAAACCAATAACTACAAAGGCCTAGGGGAAAAATACACATACCTTTGTAATCGAGCGAATTTCCACTTTCGGATGCAACAGGAATTTCTCGAGTTCGTCAATCCGTTCGCGAGATATGGGAGTTTGAAGTTAAGGAATGGTTGAGAAACCCTCAAAATTTTCGCAAGTCTGATACTCGAAACCAATAACTACAAAGGCCCAGGGGAAAAACACACATATCTTTGTGATCGGGCGAGTTTCTGCTTTCAGATGCAACATGAATTTCTCGAGTTCGTCAATCCGTTCGCGAGATATGGGAGTTAAAAGTTAAGGAATGCTTGAGAAACCATCAAAATTTTCGCAAGTCAGATACTCGAAACCAATAACTACAAAGGCCTAGGGGAAAAATGCACATACCTTTGTAATCGGGCGAGTTTCCAGTTTCAGATGCAACAGGAATTTCTCGAGTTCGTCATCCCGTTCGCGAGATATGGGAGTTCGAAATTGAGGAATGGTTGAGAAACCATCCAAATTTTCGCAATTCTGATGCTAGAAACCAATACCTACAATGGCCTAGGGGAAAATACACGTACCGTTGTAATCGGGCGAGTTTCTGCTTTCAGATGCAACAGGAATTTCTCGAGTTCGTCATCCCGTTCGCGAGATATGGGAGTTCGAAATTGAGGAATGGTTGAGAAACCATCCAAATTTTCGCAATTCTGATGCTAGAAACCAATAACTACAATGGCCTAGGGGAAAATACACGTACCGTTGTAATCGGGCGAGTTTCCACTTTCAGATGCAACAGGAATTTCTCGAGTTCGTCATTCCGTTCGCGAGACATGGGAGTTTGAAGTTAAGGAATGGTTGAGAAACCCTCAAAATTTTCGCAAGTCTGATACTCGAAAACAATAACTACAAAGGCCTAGGGGAAAAACACACATATCTTTGTAATCGGGCGAGTTCCTGCTTTCAGATGCAACAGGAATTTCTCGAGTTCGTCATCCCGTTCGCGAGATATGGGAGTTCGAAATAGAGGAATGGTTGAGAAACCATCCAAATTTTCGCAATTCTGATGCTAGAAACCAATACCTACAATGGCCTAGGGGAAAATAGACGTATCGTTGTAATCGGGCGAGTTTCTGCTTTCAGATGCAACAGGAATTTCTCGAGTTCGTCAATCCGTTCGCGAGATATGGGAGTTTGAAGTTAAGGAATGCTTGAGAAACCATCAAAATTCTCACAATTCTGATACTCGAAACCAATAACTACAAAGGCCTAGGGGAAAAATACACATACCTTTGTAATCGGGCGAGTTTCCACTTTCGGATGCAACAGGAATTTCTCGAGTTCGTCATTCCGTTCGCGAGGTATGGGAGTCTGAAGTTAAGGAATGGTTGAGAAACCATCAAAATTTTCGCAATTCTGACGCTAGAAACCAATAACCACAAAGGCCTAGGGGAAAAATGCACATACCTTTGTAATCGGGCGAGTTTCCACTTTCAGATGCAACAGGAATTTCTCGAGTGCGTCATTCCGTTCGCGAGATATGGGAGTTTGAAGTTAAGGAATGGTTGAGAAACCATCAAAATTTTCGCTGGTCTGATACTCGAAACCAATAACTACAAAGGCCTAGGGGAAAAATGCACATACCTTTGTAATCGGGCGAGTTTCCAGTTTCAGATGCAACAGGAATTTCTCGAGTTCGTCATCCCGTTCGCGAGATATGGGAGTTCGAAATTGAGGAATGGTTGAGAAACCATCCAAATTTTCGCAATTCTGATGCTAGAAACCAATACCTACAATGGCCTAGGGGAAAATAGACGTATCGTTGTAATCGCGCGAGTTTCTGCTTTCAGATGCAACAGGAATTTCTCGAGTTCGTCAATCCGTTCGCGAGATATGGGAGTTTGAAGTTAAGGAATGCTTGAGAAACCATCAAAATTCTCACAATTCTGATACTCGAAACCAATAACTACAAAGGCCTAGGGGAAAAATACACATACCTTTGTAATCGGGCGAATTTCCACTTTCGGATGCAACAGGAATTTCTCGAGTTCGTCAATCCGTTCGCGAGATATGGGAGTTTGAAGTTAAGGAATGGTTGAGAAACCATCGAAATTTTCGCAATTCTGATGCTAGAAACCAATAACTGGAATGGCCTACGGGAAAAGTACACACACCATTGTAATCGTGCGAGTTTCTACTTTCAGATGCAACAGGAATTTCTCGAGTTCGTCATTCCGTTCGCGAGATATGGGAGTTTGAAGTTAAGGAATGGTTGAGAAACCATCAAAATTTTCGCTGGTCTGATACTCGAAACCAATAACTACAAAGGCATAGGGTAAAAATGCACATACCGTTGTAATCGGGCGAGTTTCTGTTTTCAGATGCAACAGGAATTTCTCGAGTTCGTCATTCCGTTCGCGAGATATGGGAGTCTGAAGTTAAGGAATGGTTGAGAAACCATCAAAATTTTCGCAATTCTGACGCTAGAAACCAATAACTACAATGGCCTAGGGGAAAATACACATACCGTTGTAATCGGGCGAGTTTCTGCTTTCAGATGCAACAGGAATTTCTCGATTTCGTAAATCCGTTCACGACATATGGGAGTTTGATGTTAAGGAATGGTTGAGAAACCATCAAAATTTTCGCAATTCTGATACTCGAAACCAATAACTGGAATGGCCTAGGGGAAAAGTAGACACACCCTTGTAATCGTGCGAGTTTCTACTTTCAGATGCAACAGGAATTTCTCGAGTTCGTCAATCCGTTCGCGAGATATGGGAGTTTGAAGTTAAGGAATGGTTGAGAAACCATCGAAATTTTCGCAATTCTGATGCTAGAAACCAATAACCACAAAGGCCTAGGGGAAAAATGCACATACCTTTGTAATCGGGCGAGTTTCCACTTTCAGATGCAACAGGAATTTCTCGAGTGCGTCATTCCGTTCGCGAGATATGGGAGTTTGAAGTTAAGGAATGGTTGAGAAACCATCAAAATTTTCGCTGGTCTGATACTCGAAACCAATAACTACAAAGGCCTAGGGGAAAAATGCACATACCTTTGTAATCGGGCGAGTTTCCAGTTTCAGATGCAACAGGAATTTCTCGAGTTCGTCATCCCGTTCGCGAGATATGGGAGTTCGAAATTGAGGAATGGTTGAGAAACCATCCAAATTTTCGCAATTCTGATGCTAGAAACCAATACCTACAATGGCCTAGGGGAAAATAGACGTATCGTTGTAATCGCGCGAGTTTCTGCTTTCAGATGCAACAGGAATTTCTCGAGTTCGTCAATCCGTTCGCGAGATATGGGAGTTTGAAGTTAAGGAATGCTTGAGAAACCATCAAAATTCTCACAATTCTGATACTCGAAACCAATAACTACAAAGGCCTAGGGGAAAAATACACATACCTTTGTAATCGGGCGAATTTCCACTTTCGGATGCAACAGGAATTTCTCGAGTTCGTCAATCCGTTCGCGAGATATGGGAGTTTGAAGTTAAGGAATGGTTGAGAAACCATCGAAATTTTCGCAATTCTGATGCTAGAAACCAATAACTGGAATGGCCTACGGGAAAAGTACACACACCATTGTAATCGTGCGAGTTTCTACTTTCAGATGCAACAGGAATTTCTCGAGTTCGTCATTCCGTTCGCGAGATATGGGAGTTTGAAGTTAAGGAATGGTTGAGAAACCATCAAAATTTTCGCTGGTCTGATACTCGAAACCAATAACTACAAAGGCATAGGGTAAAAATGCACATACCGTTGTAATCGGGCGAGTTTCTGTTTTCAGATGCAACAGGAATTTCTCGAGTTCGTCATTCCGTTCGCGAGATATGGGAGTCTGAAGTTAAGGGATGGTTGAGAAACCATCAAAATTTTCGCAATTCTGACGCTAGAAACCAATAACTACAATGGCCTAGGGGAAAATAGACATACCGTTGTAATCGGGCGAGTTTCTGCTTTCAGATGCAACAGGAATTTCTCGATTTCGTAAATCCGTTCACGACATATGGGAGTTTGATGTTAAGGAATGGTTGAGAAACCATCAAAATTTTCGCAATTCTGATACTCGAAACCAATAACTGGAATGGCCTAGGGGAAAAGTAGACACACCCTTGTAATCGTGCGAGTTTCTACTTTCAGATGCAACAGGAATTTCTCGAGTTCGTCAATCCGTTCGCGAGATATGGGAGTTTGAAGTTAAGGAATGGTTGAGAAACCATCGAAATTTTCGCAATTCTGATGCTAGAAACGTATAACTGGAATGGCCTAGGGGAAAAGTACACACCATTCTAATCGGGCGAGTCTCTACTTTCAGATGCAACAGGAATTTCTCGAGTTCGTCAATCCGTTTGCGAGATATGGGAGTTTGAAGTTAAGGAATGGTTGAGAAACCCTCAAAATTTTCGCAAGTCTGATACTCGAAACCAATAACTACAAAGGCCTAGGGGAAAAACACACATATCTTTGTGATCGGGCGAGTTTCTGCTTTCAGATGCAACATGAATTTCTCGAGTTCGTCAATCCGTTCGCGAGATATGGGAGTTAAAAGTTAAGGAATGCTTGAGAATCCATCAAAATTTTCGCAAGTCTGATACTCGAAACCAATAACTACAAAGGCCTAGGGGAAAAATGCACATACCTTTGTAATCGGGCGAGTTTCCAGTTTCAGATGCAACAGGAATTTCTCGAGTTCGTCATCCCGTTCGCGAGATATGGGAGTTCGAAATTGAGGAATGGTTGAGAAACCATCCAAATTTTCGCAATTCTGATGCTAGAAACCAATACCTACAATGGCCTAGGGGAAAATACACGTACCGTTGTAATCGGGCGAGTTTCTGCATTCAGATGCAACAGGAATTTCTCGAGTTCGTCATCCCGTTCGCGAGATATGGGAGTTCGAAATTGAGGAATGGTTGAGAAACCATCCAAATTTTCGCAATTCTGATGCTAGAAACCAATAACTACAATGACCTAGGGGAAAATACACGTACCGTTGTAATCGGGCGAGTTTCCACTTTCAGATGCAACAGGAATTTCTCGAGTTCGTCATTCCGTTCGCGAGACATGGGAGTTTGAAGTTAAGGAATGGTTGAGAAACCCTCAAAATTTTCGCAAGTCTGATACTCGAAAACAATAACTACAAAGGCCTAGGGGAAAAACACACATATCTTTGTAATCGGGCGAGTTCCTGCTTTCAGATGCAACAGGAATTTCTCGAGTTCGTCATCCCGTTCGCGAGATATGGGAGTTCGAAATAGAGGAATGGTTGAGAAACCATCCAAATTTTCGCAATTCTGATGCTAGAAACCAATACCTACAATGGCCTAGGGGAAAATAGACGTATCGTTGTAATCGGGCGAGTTTCTGCTTTCAGATGGAACAGGAATTTCTCGAGTTCGTCAATCCGTTCGCGAGATATGGGAGTTTGAAGTTAAGGAATGCTTGAGAAACCATCAAAATTCTCACAATTCTGATACTCGAAACCAATAACTACAAAGGCCTAGGGGAAAAATACACATACCTTTGTAATCGGGCGAGTTTCCACTTTCGGATGCAACAGGAATTTCTCGAGTTCGTCAATCCGTTCGCGAGATATGGGAGTTTGAAGTTAAGGAATGGTTGAGAAACCATCGAAATTTTCGCAATTCTGATGCTAGAAACCAATAACTGGAATGGCCTAGGGGAAAAGTACACGCACCATTGTAATCGTGCGAGTTTCTACTTTCAGATGCAACAGGAATTTCTCGAGTTCGTCATTCCGTTCGCAAGATATGGGAGTTTGAAGTTAAGGAATGGTTGAGAAACCATCAAAATTTTCGCTGGTCTGATACTCGAAACCAATAACTACAAAGGCATAGGGTAAAAATGCACATACCGTTGTAATCGGGCGAGTTTCTGTTTTCAGATGCAACAGGAATTTCTCGAGTTCGTCATTCCGTTCGCGAGATATGGGAGTCTGAAGTTAAGGAATGGTTGAGAAACCATCAAAATTTTCGCAAGTCTGATACTCGAAACCAATAACCACAAAGGCCTAGGGGAAAAATGCACATACCTTTGTAATCGGGCGAGTTTCCACTTTCAGATGCAACAGGAATTTCTCGAGTGCGTCATTCCGTTCGCGAGATATGGTAGTTTGAAGTTAAGGAATGGTTGAGAAACCATCAAAATTTTCGCTGGTCTGATACTCGAAACCAATAACTACAAAGGCCTAGGGGAAAAATGCACATACCTTTGTAATCGGGCGAGTTTCCAGTTTCAGATGCAACAGGAATTTCTCGAGTTCGTCATCCCGTTCGCGAGATATGGGAGTTCGAAATTGAGGAATGGTTGAGAAACCATCCAAATTTTCGCAATTCTGATGCTAGAAACCAATACCTACAATGGCCTAGGGGAAAATAGACGTATCGTTGTAATCGGGCGAGTTTCTGCTTTCAGATGCAACAGGAATTTCTCGAGTTCGTCAATCCGTTCGCGAGATATGGGAGTTTGAAGTTAAGGAATGCTTGAGAAACCATCAAAATTCTCACAATTCTGATACTCGAAACCAATAACTACAAAGGCCTAGGGGAAAAATACACATACCTTTGTAATCGGGCGAGTTTCCACTTTCGGATGCAACAGGAATTTCTCGAGTTCGTCAATCCGTTCGCGAGATATGGGAGTTTGAAGTTAAGGAATGGTTGAGAAACCATCGAAATTTTCGCAATTCTGATGCTAGAAACCAATAACTGGAATGGCCTAGGGGAAAAGTACACACACCATTGTAATCGTGCGAGTTTCTACTTTCAGATGCAACAGGAATTTCTCGAGTTCGTCATTCCGTTCGCGAGATATGGGAGTTTGAAGTTAAGGAATGGTTGAGAAACCATCAAAATTTTCGCTGGTCTGATACTCGAAACCAATAACTACAAAGGCATAGGGTAAAAATGCACATACCGTTGTAATCGGGCGAGTTTCTGTTTTCAGATGCAACAGGAATTTCTCGAGTTCGTCATTCCGTTCGCGAGATATGGGAGTCTGAAGGTAAGGAATGGTTGAGAAACCATCAAAATTTTCGCAATTCTGACGCTAGAAACCAATAACTACAATGGCCTAGGGGAAAATACACATACCGTTGTAATCGGGCGAGTTTCTGCTTTCAGATGCAACAGGAATTTCTCGAGTTCGTCAGTCCGTTCGTGAGATATGGGAGTTTGAAATTAAGGAATGGTTGAGAAACCCTCAAAATTTTCGCAAGTCTGATACTCGAAACCAATAACTACAAAGGCCTAGGGGAAAAATGCACATACCCTTGTAATCGGGCGAGTTTCCACTTTCAGATGCCACAGGAATTTCTCGAGTTCGTCATTCCGTTCGCGAGGTATGGGAGTCTGAAGTTAAGGAATGGTTGAGAAACCATCAAAATTTTCGCAATTCTGACGCTAGAAACCAATAACTACAATGGCCTAGGGGAAAATACACATACCGTTGTAATCGGGCGAGTTTCTGCTTCCAGATGCAACAGGAATTTCTCGATTTCTTAAATCCGTTCACGACATATGGGAGTTTGAAGTTAAGGAATGGTTGAGAAACCATCAAAATTTTCGCAATTCTGATACTCGAAACCAATAACTGGAATGGCCTAGGGGAAAAGTAGACACACCCTTGTAATCGTGCGAGTTTCTACTTTCAGATGCAACAGGAATTTCTCGAGTTCGTCAATCCGTTCGCGAGATATGGGAGTTTGAAGTTAAGGAATGGTTGAGAAACCATCGAAATTTTCGCAATTCTGATGCTAGAAACGTATAACTGGAATGGCCTAGGGGAAAAGTACACACCATTCTAATCGGGCGAGTCTCTACTTTCAGATGCAACAGGAATTTCTCGAGTTCGTCAATCCGTTTGCGAGATATGGGTGTTTGAAGTTAAGGAATGGTTGAGAAACCATCAAAATTTTCGCAAGTCTGATACTCGAAACCAATAACCACAAAGGCCTAGGGGAAAAATGCACATACCTTTGTAATCGGGCGAGTTTCCACTTTCAGATGCAACAGGAATTTCTCGAGTGCGTCATTCCGTTCGCGAGATATGGGAGTTTGAAGTTAAGGAATGGTTGAGAAACCATCAAAATTTTCGCTGGTCTGATACTCGAAACCAATAACTACAAAGGCCTAGGGGAAAATGCACATACCTTTGTAATCGGGCGAGTTTCCAGTTTCAGATGCAACAGGAATTTCTCGAGTTCGTCATCCCGTTCGCGAGATATGGGAGTTCGAAATTGAGGAATGGTTGAGAAACCATCCAAATTTTCGCAATTCTGATGCTAGAAACCAATACCTACAATGGCCTAGGGGAAAATAGACGTATCGTTGTAATCGCGCGAGTTTCTGCTTTCAGATGCAACAGGAATTTCTCGAGTTCGTCAATCCGTTCGCGAGATATGGGAGTTTGAAGTTAAGGAATGCTTGAGAAACCATCAAAATTCTCACAATTCTGATACTCGAAACCAATAACTACAAAGGCCTAGGGGAAAAATACACATACCTTTGTAATCGAGCGAATTTCCACTTTCGGATGCAACAGGAATTTCTCGAGTTCGTCAATCCGTTCGCGAGATATGGGAGTTTGAAGTTAAGGAATGGTTGAGAAACCCTCAAAATTTTCGCAAGTCTGATACTCGAAACCAATAACTACAAAGGCCTAGGGGAAAAACACACATATCTTTGTGATCGGGCGAGTTTCTGCTTTCAGATGCAACATGAATTTCTCGAGTTCGTCAATCCGTTCGCGAGATATGGGAGTTAAAAGTTAAGGAATGCTTGAGAAACCATCAAAATTTTCGCAAGTCTGATACTCGAAACCAATAACTACAAAGGCCTAGGGGAAAAATGCACATACCTTTGTAATCGGGCGAGTTTCCAGTTTCAGATGCAACAGGAATTTCTCGAGTTCGTCATCCCGTTCGCGAGATATGGGAGTTCGAAATTGAGGAATGGTTGAGAAACCATCCAAATTTTCGCAATTCTGATGCTAGAAACCAATACCTACAATGGCCTAGGGGAAAATACACGTACCGTTGTAATCGGGCGAGTTTCTGCTTTCAGATGCAACAGGAATTTCTCGAGTTCGTCAATTCGTTCGCGAGATATGGGAGTTTGAAGTTAAGGAATGCTTGAGAAACCATCAAAATTCTCACAATTCTGATACTCGAAACCAATAACTACAAAGGCCTAGGGGAAAAATACACATACCTTTGTAATCGGGCGAGTTTCCACTTTCAGATGCAACAGGAATTTCTCGAGTTCATCAATCCGTTCGCGAGATATGGGAGTTTGAAGTTAAGGAATGGTTGAGAAACCATCGAAATTTTCGCAATTCTGATGCCAGAAACGAATAACTGGAATGGCCTAGGGGAAAAGTACACACCATTCTAATCGGGCGAGTCTCTACTTTCAGATGCAACAGGAATTTCTCGAGTTCGTCAATCCGTTTGCGAGATATGGGAGTTTGAAGTTAAGGAATGGTTGAGAAACCCTCAAAATTTTCGCAAGTCTGATACTCGAAAACAATAACTACAAAGGCCTAGGGGAAAAATACACATACCTTTGTAATCGGGCGAGTTTCCACTTTCGGATGCAACAGGAATTTCTCGAGTTCGTCAATCCGTTCGCGAGATATGGGAGTTTGAAGTTAAGGAATGGTTGAGAAACCATCAAAACTTTCGCAATTCTGATGCTAGAAACCAATAACTACAAAGCCCTAGGGGAAAAATGCACATACCTTTGTAATCGGGCGAGTTTCCACTTTCAGATGCAACAGGAATTTCTGGATTTCGTAAATCCGTTCGCGAGATATGGGAGTTTGAAGTTAAGGAATGCTTGAGAAACCAACAAAATTTTCGCTGCTCTGATACTCGAAACCAATAACTACAAAGCCCTAGGGGAAAAATGCACATACCTTTGTAATCGGGCGAGTTTCCACTTTCAGATGCAACAGGAATTTCTGGATTTCGTAAATCCGTTCGCGAGATATGGGAGTTTGAAGTTAAGGAATGCTTTAGAAACCATCAAAATTTTCGCTGGTCTGATACTCGAAACCAATAACTGGAATGACCTAGGGGAAAAGTACACACACCATTGTAATCGGGCGAGTTTCTGCTTTCAGATGCAACAGTAATTTCTCGAGTTCGTCAATCCGTTCGTGAGATATGGGAGTTTGAAATTAAGGAATGGTTGAGAAACCATCAAAATTTTAGCAAGTCTGATACTCGAAACCAATAACTACAAAGGCCTAGGGGAAAAATGCACATACCTTTGTAATCGGGCGAGTTTCCAGTTTCAGATGCAACAGGAATTTCTCGAGTTCGTCATCCCGTTCGCGAGATATGGGAGTTCGAAATTGAGGAATGGTTGAGAAACCATCCAAATTTTCGCAATTCTGATGCTGGAAACCAATAACTACAATGGCCTAGGGGAAAATACACGAACCGTTGTAATCGTGCGAGTTTCTAATTTCAGATGCAACAGGAATTTCTCGAGTTCGTCAATCCGTTCGCGAGATATGGGAGTTTGAAGTTAAGGAATGCTGGAGAAACCATCAAAATTTTCGCAAGTCTGATACTCGAAACCATTAACTACAATGGCCTAGGGGAAAAATGCACATACCTTTGTAATCGGGCGAGATTCCACTTTCAGATGCAACAGGAATTTCTCGAGTTCGTCAATCCGTTCGCGAGATATGGGAGTTTGAAGTTAAGGAATGGTTGAGAAACCATCGAAATTTTCGCAATTCTGATGCTAGAAACGAATAACTGGAATGGCCTAGGGGAAAAGTACACACACCATTCTTATCGGGCGAGTCTCTACTCTCAGATGCAACAAGAATTTTTCGAGTTCGTCAATCCGTTCGCGAGATATGGGAGTTTGAAGTTAAGGAATGGTTGGGAAACCCTCAAAATTCTCGCAAGTCTGATACTCGAAACCAATAACTGGAATGGCCTAGGGGAAAAGTACTCACACCATTGTAATCGGGCGAGTTTCTACTTTCAGATGCAACAGGAATATCTCGATTTCGTAAATCCGTTCGCGAGATATGGGAGTTTGAAGTTAAGGAATGCTTGAGAAACCATCGAAATTTTCGCATTTCTGATACTCGAAACCAATAACTGGAATGACCTAGGGGAAAAGTACACACACCATTGTAATCGGGCGAGTTTCTGCTTTCAGATGCAAGAGTAATTTCTCGAGTTCGTCAATCCGTTCGTGAGATATGGGAGTTTGAAATTAAGGAATGGTTGAGAAACCATCAAAATTTTCGCAAGTCTGATACTCGAAACCAATAACTACAAAGGCCTAGGGGAAAAACACACATACCGTTGTAATCGGGCGAGTTTATACTTTCAGATGCAACAGGAATTTCTCGAGCTCGTCAATCCGTTCGCGAGATATGGGAGTTTGAAGTTAAGGAATGGTTGAGGAACCATCAAAATTTTCGCAATTCTGATACTCGAAACCAATAACTACAAAGGCCTAGGGGAAAAATACACATACCTTTGTAATCGGGCGAATTTCCACTTTCGGATGCAACAGGAATTTCTCGAGTTCGTCAATCCGTTCGCGAGATATGGGAGTTTGAAGTTAAGGAATGGTTGAGAAACCATCGAAATTTTCGCAATTCTGATGCTAGAAACCAATAACTGGAATGGCCTAGGGGAAAAGTACACACACCATTGTAATCGTGCGAGTTTCTACTTTCAGATGCAACAGGAATTTCTCGAGTTCGTCATTCCGTTCGCGAGATATGGGAGTTTGAAGTTAAGGAATGGTTGAGAAACCATCAAAATTTTCGCTGGTCTGATACTCGAAACCAATAACTACAAAGGCATAGGGTAAAAATGCACATACCGTTGTAATCGGGCGAGTTTCTGTTTTCAGATGCAACAGGAATTTCTCGAGTTCGTCATTCCGTTCGCGAGATATGGGAGTCTGAAGGTAAGGAATGGTTGAGAAACCATCAAAATTTTCGCAATTCTGACGCTAGAAACCAATAACTACAATGGCCTAGGGGAAAATACACATACCGTTGTAATCGGGCGAGTTTCTGCTTTCAGATGCAACAGGAATTTCTCGAGTTCGTCAGTCCGTTCGTGAGATATGGGAGTTTGAAATTAAGGAATGGTTGAGAAACCCTCAAAATTTTCGCAAGTCTGATACTCGAAACCAATAACTACAAAGGCCTATGGGAAAAATGCACATACCCTTGTAATCGGGCGAGTTTCCACTTTCAGATGCCACAGGAATTTCTCGAGTTCGTCATTCCGTTCGCGAGGTATGGGAGTCTGAAGTTAAGGAATGGTTGAGAAACCATCAAAATTTTCGCAATTCTGACGCTAGAAACCAAGAACTACAATGGCCTAGGGGAAAATACACATACCGTTGTAATCGGGCGAGTTTCTGCTTTCAGATGCAACAGGAATTTCTCGATTTCGTAAATCCGTTCACGACATATGGGAGTTTGATGTTAAGGAATGGTTGAGAAACCATCAAAATTTTCGCAATTCTGATACTCGAAACCAATAACTGGAATGGCCTAGGGGAAAAGTAGACACACCCTTGTAATCGTGCGAGTTTCTACTTTCAGATGCAACAGGAATTTCTCGAGTTCGTCAATCCGTTCGCGAGATATGGGAGTTTGAAGTTATGGAATGGTTGAGAAACCATCGAAATTTTCGCAATTCTGATGCTAGAAACGTATAACTGGAATGGCCTAGGGGAAAAGTACACACCATTCTAATCGGGCGAGTCTCTACTTTCAGATGCAACAGGAATTTCTCGAGTTCGTCAATCCGTTTGCGAGATATGGGAGTTTGAAGTTAAGGAATGGTTGAGAAACCCTCAAAATTTTCGCAAGTCTGATACTCGAAACCAATAACTACAAAGGCCTAGGGGAAAAACACACATATCTTTGTGATCGGGCGAGTTTCTGCTTTCAGATGCAACATGAATTTCTCGAGTTAGTCAATCCGTTCGCGAGATATGGGAGTTAAAAGTTAAGGAATGCTTGAGAATCCATCAAAATTTTCGCAAGTCTGATACTCGAAACCAATAACTACAAAGGCCTAGGGGAAAAATGCACATACCCTTGTAATCGGGCGAGTTTCCAGTTTCAGATGCAACAGGAATTTCTCGAGTTCGTCATCCCGTTCGCGAGATATGGGAGTTCGAAATTGAGGAATGGTTGAGAAACCATCCAAATTTTCGCAATTCTGATGCTAGAAACCAATACCTACAATGGCCTAGGGGAAAATACACGTACCGTTGTAATCGGGCGAGTTTCTGCTTTCAGATGCAACAGGAATTTCTCGAGTTCGTCATCCCGTTCGCGAGATATGGGAGTTCGAAATTGAGGAATGGTTGAGAAACCATCCAAATTTTCGCAATTCTGATGCTAGAAACCAATAACTACAATGACCTAGGGGAAAATACACGTACCGTTGTAATCGGGCGAGTTTCCACTTTCAGATGCAACAGGAATTTCTCGAGTTCGTCATTCCGTTCGCGAGACATGGGAGTTTGAAGTTAAGGAATGGTTGAGAAACCCTCAAAATTTTCGCAAGTCTGATACTCGAAAACAATAACTACAAAGGCCTAGGGGAAAAACACACTTATCTTTGTAATCGGGCGAGTTCCTGCTTTCAGATGCAACAGGAATTTCTCGAGTTCGTCATCCCGTTCGCGAGATATGGGAGTTCGAAATAGAGGAATGGTTGAGAAACAATCCAAATTTTCGCAATTCTGATGCTAGAAACCAATACCTACAATGGCCTAGGGGAAAATAGACGTATCGTTGTAATCGGGCGAGTTTCTGCTTTCAGATGCAACAGGAATTTCTCGAGTTCGTCAATCCGTTCGCGAGATATGGGAGTTTGAAGTTAAGGAATGCTTGAGAAACCATCAAAATTCTCACAATTCTGATACTCGAAACCAATAACTACAAAGGCCTAGGGGAAAAATACACATACCTTTGTAATCGGGCGACTTTCCACTTTCGGATGCAACAGGAATTTCTCGAGTTCGTCAATCCGTTCGCGAGATATGGGAGTTTGAAGTTAAGGAATGGTTGAGAAACCATCGAAATTTTCGCAATTCTGATGCTAGAAACCAATAACTGGAATGGCCTAGGGGAAAAGTACACGCACCATTGTAATCGTGCGAGTTTCTACTTTCAGATGCAACAGGAATTTCTCGAGTTCGTCATTCCGTTCGCAAGATATGGGAGTTTGAAGTTAAGGAATGGTTGAGAAACCATCAAAATTTTCGCTGGTCTGATACTCGAAACCAATAACTACAAAGGCATAGGGTAAAAATGCACATACCGTTGTAATCGGGCGAGTTTCTGTTTTCAGATGCAACAGGAATTTCTCGAGTTCGTCATTCCGTTCGCGAGATATGGGAGTCTGAAGTTAAGGAATGGTTGAGAAACCATCAAAATTTTCGCAAGTCTGATACTCGAAACCAATAACCACAAAGGCCTAGGGGAAAAATGCACATACCTTTGTAATCGGGCGAGTTTCCACTTTCAGATGCAACAGGAATTTCTCGAGTGCGTCATTCCGTTCGCGAGATATGGTAGTTTGAAGTTAAGGAATGGTTGAGAAACCATCAAAATTTTCGCTGGTCTGATACTCGAAACCAATAACTACAAAGGCCTAGGGGAAAAATGCACATACCTTTGTAATCGGGCGAGTTTCCAGTTTCAGATGCAACAGGAATTTCTCGAGTTCGTCATCCCGTTCGCGAGATATGGGAGTTCGAAATTGAGGAATGGTTGAGAAACCATCCAAATTTTCGCAATTCTGATGCTAGAAACCAATACCTACAATGGCCTAGGGGAAAATAGACGTATCGTTGTAATCGGGCGAGTTTCTGCTTTCAGATGCAACAGGAATTTCTCGAGTTCGTCAATCCGTTCGCGAGATATGGGAGTTTGAAGTTAAGGAATGCTTGAGAAACCATCAAAATTCTCACAATTCTGATACTCGAAACCAATAACTACAAAGGCCTAGGGGAAAAATACACATACCTTTGTAATCGGGCGAGTTTCCACTTTCGGATGCAACAGGAATTTCTCGAGTTCGTCAATCCGTTCGCGAGATATGGGAGTTTGAAGTTAAGGAATGGTTGAGAAACCATCGAAATTTTCGCAATTCTGATGCAAGAAACCAATAACTGGAATGGCCTAGGGGAAAAGTACACACACCATTGTAATCGTGCGAGTTTCTACTTTCAGATGCAACAGGAATTTCTCGAGTTCGTCATTCCGTTCGCGAGATATGGGAGTTTGAAGTTAAGGAATGGTTGAGAAACCATCAAAATTTTCGCTGGTCTGATACTCGAAACCAATAACTACAAAGGCATAGGGTAAAAATGCACATACCGTTGTAATCGGGCGAGTTTCTGTTTTCAGATGCAACAGGAATTTCTCGAGTTCGTCATTCCGTTCGCGAGATATGGGAGTCTGAAGGTAAGGAATGGTTGAGAAACCATCAAAATTTTCGCAATTCTGACGCTAGAAACCAATAACTACAATGGCCTAGGGGAAAATACACATACCGTTGTAATCGGGCGAGTTTCTGCTTTCAGATGCAACAGGAATTTCTCGAGTTCGTCAGTCCGTTCGTGAGATATGGGAGTTTGAAATTAAGGAATGGTTGAGAAACCCTCAAAATTTTCGCAAGTCTGATACTCGAAACCAATAACTACAAAGGCCTAGGGGAAAAATGCACATACCCTTGTAATCGGGCGAGTTTCCACTTTCAGATGCCACAGGAATTTCTCGAGTTCGTCATTCCGTTCGCGAGGTATGGGAGTCTGAAGTTAAGGAATGGTTGAGAAACCATCAAAATTTTCGCAATTCTGACGCTAGAAACCAATAACTACAATGGCCTAGGGGAAAATACACATACCGTTGTAATCGGGCGAGTTTCTGCTTCCAGATGCAACAGGAATTTCTCGATTTCTTAAATCCGTTCACGACATATGGGAGTTTGAAGTTAAGGAATGGTTGAGAAACCATCAAAATTTTCGAATTCTGATACTCGAAACCAATAACTGGAATGGCCTAGGGGAAAAGTAGACACACCCTTGTAATCGTGCGAGTTTCTACTTTCAGATGCAACAGGAATTTCTCGAGTTCGTCAATCCGTTCGCGAGATATGGGAGTTTGAAGTTAAGGAATGGTTGAGAAACCATCGAAATTTTCGCAATTCTGATGCTAGAAACGTATAACTGGAATGGCCTAGGGGAAAAGTACACACCATTCTAATCGGGCGAGTCTCTACTTTCAGATGCAACAGGAATTTCTCGAGTTCGTCAATCCGTTTGCGAGATATGGGAGTCTGAAGTTGAGGAATGGTTGAGAAACCATCAAAATTTTCGCAATTCTGACGCTAGAAACCAATAACTACAATGGCCTAGGGGAAAATACACATACCGATGTAATCGCGCGAGTTTCTGCTTTCAGATGCAACAGGAATTTCTCGAGTTCGTCAATCCGTTCGCGAGATATGGGAGTTTGAAGTTAAGGAATGCTTGAGAAACCATCAAAATTCTCACAATTCTGATACTCGAAACCAATAACTACAAAGGCCTAGGGGAAAAATACACATACCTTTGTAATCGGGCGAATTTCCACTTTCGGATGCAACAGGAATTTCTCGAGTTCGTCAATCCGTTCGCGAGATATGGGAGTTTGAAGTTAAGGAATGGTTGAGAAACCCTCAAAATTTTCGCAAGTCTGATACTCGAAACCAATAACTACAAAGGCCTAGGGGAAAAACACACATATCTTTGTGATCGGGCGAGTTTCTGCTTTCAGATGCAACATGAATTTCTCGAGTTCGTCAATCCGTTCGCGAGATATGGGAGTTAAAAGTTAAGGAATGCTTGAGAAACCATCAAAATTTTCGCAAGTCTGATACTCGAAACCAATAACTACAAAGGCCTAGGGGAAAAATGCACATACCTTTGTAATCGGGCGAGTTTCCAGTTTCAGATGCAACAGGAATTTCTCGAGTTCGTCATCCCGTTCGCGAGATATGGGAGTTCGAAATTGAGGAATGGTTGAGAAACCATCCAAATTTTCGCAATTCTGATGCTAGAAACCAATACCTACAATGGCCTAGGGGAAAATACACGTACCGTTGTAATCGGGCGAGTTTCTGCTTTCAGATGCAACAGGAATTTCTCGAGTTCGTCATCCCGTTCGCGAGATATGGGAGTTCGAAATTGAGGAATGGTTGAGAAACCATCCAATTTTTCGCAATTCTGATGCTAGAAACCAATAACTACAATGGCCTAGGGGAAAATACACGTACCGTTGTAATCGGGCGAGTTTCCACTTTCAGATGCAACAGGAATTTCTCGAGTTCGTCATTCCGTTCGCGAGACATGGGAGTTTGAAGTTAAGGAATGGTTGAGAAACCCTCAAAATTTTCGCAAGTCTGATACTCGAAAACAATAACTACAAAGGCCTAGGGGAAAAACACACATATCTTTGTAATCGGGCGAGTTCCTGCTTTCAGATGCAACAGGAATTTCTCGAGTTCGTCATCCCGTTCGCGAGATATGGGAGTTCGAAATAGAGGAATGGTTGAGACCATCCAAATTTTCGCAATTCTGATGCTAGAAACCAATACCTACAATGGCCTAGGGGAAAATAGACGTATCGTTGTAATCGGGCGAGTTTCTGCTTTCAGATGCAACAGGAATTTCTCGAGTTCGTCAATCCGTTCGCGAGATATGGGAGTTTGAAGTTAAGGAATGCTTGAGAAACCATCAAAATTCTCACAATTCTGATACTCGAAACCAATAACTACAAAGGCCTAGGGGAAAAATACACATACCTTTGTAATCGGGCGAGTTTCCACTTTCGGATGCAACAGGAATTTCTCGAGTTCGTCAATCCGTTCGCGAGATATGGGAGTTTGAAGTTAAGGAATGGTTGAGAAACCATCGAAATTTTCGCAATTCTGATGCTAGAAACCAATAACTGGAATGGCCTAGGGGAAAAGTACACACACCATTGTAATCGTGCGAGTTTCTACTTTCAGATGCAACAGGAATTTCTCGAGTTCGTCATTCCGTTCGCAAGATATGGGAGTTTGAAGTTAAGGAATGGTTGAGAAACCATCAAAATTTTCGCAGGTCTGATACTCGAAACCAATAACTACAAAGGCATAGGGTAAAAATGCACATACCGTTGTAATCGGGCGAGTTTCTGTTTTCAGATGCAACAGGAATTTCTCGAGTTCGTCATTCCGTTCGCGAGATATGGGAGTCTGAAGTTAAGGAATGGTTGAGAAACCATCAAAATTTTCGCAATTCTGACGCTAGAAACCAATAACTACAATGGCCTAGGGGAAAATACACATACCGTTGTAATCGGGCGAGTTTCTGCTTTCAGATGCAACAGGAATTTCTCGAGTTCGTCAGTCCGTTCGTGAGATATGGGAGTTTGAAATTAAGGAATGGTTGAGAAACCCTCAAAATTTTCGCAAGTCTGATACTCGAAACCAATAACTACAAAGGCCTAGGGGAAAAATGCACATACCCTTGTAATCGGGCGAGTTTCCACTTTCAGATGCAACAGGAATTTCTCGAGTTCGTCATTCCGTTCGCGAGGTATGGGAGTCTGAAGTTAAGGAATGGTTGAGAAACCATCAAAATTTTCGCAATTCTGACGCTAGAAACCAATAACTACAATGGTCTAGGGGAAAATACACATACCGTTGTAATCGGGCGAGTTTCTGCTTTCAGATGCAACAGGAATTTCTCGATTTCGTAAATCCGTTCACGACATATGGGAGTTTGAAGTTAAGGAATGGTTGAGAAACCATCAAAATTTTCGCAATTCTGATACTCGAAACCAATAACTGGAATGGCCTAGGGGAAAAGTAGACACACCCTTGTAATCGTGCGAGTTTCTACTTTCAGATGCAACAGGAATTTCTCGAGTACGTCAATCCGTTCGCGAGATATGGGAGTTTGAAGTTAAGGAATGGTTGAGAAACCATCAAAATTCTCACAATTCTGATACTCGAAACCAATAACTACAAAGGCCTAGGGGAAAAGTGCACATACCTTTGTAATCGGGCGAGTTTCTAGTTTCAGATGCAACAGGAATTTCTCGAGTTCGTCATCCCGTTCGCGAGATATGGGAGTTCGAAATTGAGGAATGGTTGAGAAACCATCCAAATTTTCGCAATTCTGATGCTAGAAACCAATACCTACAATGGCCTAGGGGAAAATACACGTACCGTTGTAATCGGGCGAGTTTCTGCTTTCAGATGCAACAGGAATTTCTCGAGTTCGTCAATTCGTTCGCGAGATATGGGAGTTTGAAGTTAAGGAATGCTTGAGAAACCATCAAAATTCTCACAATTCTGATACTCGAAACCAATAACTACAAAGGCCTAGGGGAAAAATACACATACCTTTGTAATCGGGCGAGTTTCCACTTTCAGATGCAACAGGAATTTCTCGAGTTCATCAATCCGTTCGCGAGATATGGGAGTTTGAAGTTAAGGAATGGTTGAGAAACCATCGAAATTTTCGCAATTCTGATGCCAGAAACGAATAACTGGAATGGCCTAGGGGAAAAGTACACACCATTCTAATCGGGCGAGTCTCTACTTTCAGATGCAACAGGAATTTCTCGAGTTCGTCAATCCGTTTGCGAGATATGGGAGTTTGAAGTTAAGGAATGGTTGAGAAACCCTCAAAATTTTCGCAAGTCTGATACTCGAAAACAATAACTACAAAGGCCTAGGGGAAAAACACACATATCTTTGTAATCGGGCGAGTTCCTGCTTTCAGATGCAACAGGAATTTCTCGAGTTCGTCAATCCGTTCGCGAGATATGGGAGTTTGAAGTTAAGGAATGGTTGAGAAACCATCAAGATTTTCGCTGGTCTGATACTCGAAACCAATAACCACAAAGGCCTAGGGGAAAAATGCACATACCTTTGTAATCGGGCGAGTTCCCACTTTCAGATGCAACAGGAATTTCTCGAGTGCGTCATTCCGTTCGCGAGATATGGGAGTTCGAAGTTAAGGAATGGTTGAGAAACCATCAAAACTTTCGCAATTCTGATGCTAGACACCAATAACTACAAAGCCCTAGGGGAAAAATGCACATACCTTTGTAATCGGGCGAGTTTCCACTCAGATGCAACAGGAATTTCTGGATTTCGTAAATCCGTTCGCGAGATATGGGAGTTTGAAGTTAAGGAATGCTTGAGAAACCAACAAAATTTTCGCTGCTCTGATACTCGAAACCAATAACTACAAAGCCCTAGGGGAAAAATGCACATACCTTTGTAATCGGGCGAGTTTCCACTTTCAGATGCAACAGGAATTTCTGGATTTCGTAAATCCGTTCGCGAGATATGGGAGTATGAAGTTAAGGAATGCTTTAGAAACCATCAAAATTTTCGCTGGTCTGATACTCGAAACCAATAACTGGAATGACCTAGGGGAAAAGTACACACACCATTGTAATCGGGCGAGTTTCTGCTTTCAGATGCAACAGTAATTTCTCGAGTTCGTCAATCCGTTCGTGAGATATGGGAGTTTGAAATTAAGGAATGGTTGAGAAACCATCAAAATTTTAGCAAGTCTGATACTCGAAACCAATAACTACAAAGGCCTAGGGGAAAAATGCACATACCTTTGTAATCGGGCGAGTTTCCAGTTTCAGATGCAACAGGAATTTCTCGAGTTCGTCATCCCGTTCGCGAGATATGGGAGTTCGAAATTGAGGAATGGTTGAGAAACCATCCAAATTTTCGCAATTCTGATGCTGGAAACCAATAACTACAGTGGCCTAGTGGAAAATACACGTACCGTTGTAATCGTGCGAGTTTCTAATTTCAGATGCAACAGGAATTTCTCGAGTTCGTCAATCCGTTCGCGAGATATGGGAGTTTGAAGTTAAGGAATGGTTGAGAAACCCTCAAAATTTTCGCAAGTCTGATACTCGAAAACAATAACTACAAAGGCCTAGGGGAAAAACACACATATCTTTGTAATCGGGCGAGTTCCTGCTTTCAGATGCAACAGGAATTTCTCGAGTTCGTCATCCCGTTCGCGAGATATGGGAGTTCGAAATAGAGGAATGGTTGAGAAACCATCCAAATTTTCGCAATTCTGATGCTAGAAACCAATACCTACAATGGCCTAGGGGAAAATAGACGTATCGTTGTAATCGGGCGAGTTTCTGCTTTCAGATGCAACAGGAATTTCTCGAGTTCGTCAATCCGTTCGCGAGATATGGGAGTTTGAAGTTAAGGAATGCTTGAGAAACCATCAAAATTCTCACAATTCTGATACTCGAAACCAATAACTACAAAGGCCTAGGGGAAAAATACACATACCTTTGTAATCGGGCGAGTTTCCACTTTCGGATGCAACAGGAATTTCTCGAGTTCGTCAATCCGTTCGCGAGATATGGGAGTTTGAAGTTAAGGAATGGTTGAGAAACCATCGAAATTTTCGCAATTCTGATGCTAGAGACCAATAACTGGAATGGCCTAGGGGAAAAGTACACACACCATTGTAATCGTGCGAGTTTCTACTTTCAGATGCAACAGGAATTTCTCGAGTTCGTCATTCCGTTCGCAAGATATGGGAGTTTGAAGTTAAGGAATGGTTGAGAAACCATCAAAATTTTCGCTGGTCTGATACTCGAAACCAATAACTACAAAGGCATAGGGTAAAAATGCACATACCGTTGTAATCGGGCGAGTTTCTGTTTTCAGATGCAACAGGAATTTCTCGAGTTCGTCATTCCGTTCGCGAGATATGGGAGTCTGAAGTTAAGGAATGGTTGAGAAACCATCAAAATTTTCGCAATTCTGACGCTAGAAACCAATAACTACAATGGCCTAGGGGAAAATACACATACCGTTGTAATCGGGCGAGTTTCTGCTTTCAGATGCAACAGGAATTTCTCGAGTTCGTCAGTCCGTTCGTGAGATATGGGAGTTTGAAATTAAGGAATGGTTGAGAAACCCTCAAAATTTTCGCAAGTCTGATACTCGAAACCAATAACTACAAAGGCCTAGGGGAAAAATGCACATACCCTTGTAATCGGGCGAGTTTCCACTTTCAGATGCAACAGGAATTTCTCGAGTTCGTCATTCCGTTCGCGAGGTATGGGAGTCTGAAGTTAAGGAATGGTTGAGAAACCATCAAAATTTTCGCAATTCTGACGCTAGAAACCAATAACTACAATGGTCTAGGGGAAAATACACATACCGTTGTAATCGGGCGAGTTTCTGCTTTCAGATGCAACAGGAATTTCTCGATTTCGTAAATCCGTTCACGACATATGGGAGTTTGAAGTTAAGGAATGGTTGAGAAACCATCAAAATTTTCGCAATTCTGATACTCGAAACCAATAACTGGAATGGCCTAGGGGAAAAGTAGACACACCCTTGTAATCGTGCGAGTTTCTACTTTCAGATGCAACAGGAATTTCTCGAGTACGTCAATCCGTTCGCGAGATATGGGAGTTTGAAGTTAAGGAATGGTTGAGAAACCATCAAAATTCTCACAATTCTGATACTCGAAACCAATAACTACAAAGGCCTAGGGGAAAAGTGCACATACCTTTGTAATCGGGCGAGTTTCTAGTTTCAGATGCAACAGGAATTTCTCGAGTTCGTCATCCCGTTCGCGAGATATGGGAGTTCGAAATTGAGGAATGGTTGAGAAACCATCCAAATTTTCGCAATTCTGATGCTAGAAACCAATACCTACAATGGCCTAGGGGAAAATACACGTACCGTTGTAATCGGGCGAGTTTCTGCTTTCAGATGCAACAGGAATTTCTCGAGTTCGTCAATTCGTTCGCGAGATATGGGAGTTTGAAGTTAAGGAATGCTTGAGAAACCATCAAAATTCTCACAATTCTGATACTCGAAACCAATAACTACAAAGGCCTAGGGGAAAAATACACATACCCTTGTAATCGGGCGAGTTTCCACTTTCAGATGCAACAGGAATTTCTCGAGTTCATCAATCCGTTCGCGAGATATGGGAGTTTGAAGTTAAGGAATGGTTGAGAAACCATCGAAATTTTCGCAATTCTGATGCCAGAAACGAATAACTGGAATGGCCTAGGGGAAAAGTACACACCATTCTAATCGGGCGAGTCTCTACTTTCAGATGCAACAGGAATTTCTCGAGTTCGTCAATCCGTTTGCGAGATATGGGAGTTTGAAGTTAAGGAATGGTTGAGAAACCCTCAAAATTTTCGCAAGTCTGATACTCGAAAACAATAACTACAAAGGCCTAGGGGAAAAACACACATATCTTTGTAATCGGGCGAGTTCCTGCTTTCAGATGCAACAGGAATTTCTCGAGTTCGTCAATCCGTTCGCGAGATATGGGAGTTTGAAGTTAAGGAATGGTTGAGAAACCATAAAGATTTTCGCTGGTCTGATACTCGAAACCAATAACCACAAAGGCCTAGGGGAAAAATGCACATACCTTTGTAATCGGGCGAGTTTCCACTTTCAGATGCAACAGGAATTTCTCGAGTGCGTCATTCCGTTCGCGAGATATGGGAGTTCGAAGTTAAGGAATGGTTGAGAAACCATCAAAACTTTCGCAATTCTGATGCTAGAAACCAATAACTACAAAGCCCTAGGGGAAAAATGCACATACCTTTGTAATCGGGCGAGTTTCCACTCAGATGCAACAGGAATTTCTGGATTTCGTAAATCCGTTCGCGAGATATGGGAGTTTGAAGTTAAGGAATGCTTGAGAAACCAACAAAATTTTCGCTGCTCTGATACTCGAAACCAATAACTACAAAGCCCTAGGGGAAAAATGCACATACCTTTGTAATCGGGCGAGTTTCCACTTTCAGATGCAACAGGAATTTCTGGATTTCGTAAATCCGTTCGCGAGATATGGGAGTTTGAAATTAAGGAATGCTTTAGAAACCATCAAAATTTTCGCTGGTCTGATACTCGAAACCAATAACTGGAATGACCTAGGGGAAAAGTACACACACCATTGTAATCGGGCGAGTTTCTGCTTTCAGATGCAACAGTAATTTCTCGAGTTCGTCAATCCGTTCGTGAGATATGGGAGTTTGAAATTAAGGAATGGTTGAGAAACCATCAAAATTTTAGCAAGTCTGATACTCGAAACCAATAACTACAAAGGCCTAGGGGAAAAATGCACATACCTTTGTAATCGGGCGAGTTTCCAGTTTCAGATGCAACAGGAATTTCTCGAGTTCGTCATCCCGTTCGCGAGATATGGGAGTTCGAAATTGAGGAATGGTTGAGAAACCATCCAAATTTTCGCAATTCTGATGCTGGAAACCAATAACTACAGTGGCCTAGTGGAAAATACACGTACCGTTGTAATCGTGCGAGTTTCTAATTTCAGATGCAACAGGAATTTCTCGAGTTCGTCAATCCGTTCGCGAGATATGGGAGTTTGAAGTTAAGGAATGCTTGAGAAACCATCAAAATTTTCGCAAGTCTGATACTCGAAACCATTAACTACAATGGCCTAGGGGAAAAATGCACATACCTTTGTAATCGGGCGAGATTCCACTTTCAGATGCAACAGGAATTTCTCGAGTTCGTCAATCCGTTCGCGAGATATGGGAGTTAAAAGTTAAGGAATGCTTGAGAAACCATAAAAATTTTCGAAAGTCTGATACTCGAAAGCAATAACTACAAAGGCCTAGGGGGAAAATGCACATACCTTTGTAATCGGGAGAGATTCCACTTTCAGATGCAACAGGAATTTCTCGAGTTCGTCAATCCGTTCGCGAGATATGGGAGTTTGAAGTTAAGGAATGGTTGAGAAACCATCGAAATTTTCGCAATTCTGATGCTAGAAACGAATAACTGGAATGGCCTAGGGGAAAAGTACACACACCATTCTTATCGGGCGAGTCTCTACTCTCAGATGCAACAAGAATTTTTCGAGTTCGTCAATCCGTTCGCGAGATATGGGAGTTTGAAGTTAAGGAATGGTTGGGAAACCCTCAAAATTCTCGCAAGTCTGATACTCGAAACCAATAACTGGAATGGCCTAGGGGAAAAGTACTCACACCATTGTAATCGGGCGAGTTTCTACTTTCAGATGCAACAGGAATATCTCGATTTCGTAAATCCGTTCGCGAGATATGGGAGTTTGAAGTTAAGGAATGCTTGAGAAACCATCGAAATTTTCGCATTTCTGATACTCGAAACCAATAACTGGAATGACCTAGGGGAAAAGTACACACACCATTGTAATCGGGCGAGTTTCTGCTTTCAGATGCAACAGTAATTTCTCGAGTTCGTCAGTCCGTTCGTGAGATATGGGAGTTTGAAATTAAGGAATGGTTGAGAAACCCTCAAAATTTTCGCAAGTCTGATACTCGAAACCAATAACTACAAAGGCCTAGGGGAAAAATGCACATACCCTTGTAATCGGGCGAGTTTCCACTTTCAGATGCCACAGGAATTTCTCGAGTTCGTCATTCCGTTCGCGAGGTATGGGAGTCTGAAGTTAAGAAATGGTTGAGAAACCATCAAAATTTTCGCAATTCTGACGCTAGAAATCAATAACTACAATGGCCTAGGGGAAAATACACATACCGTTGTAATCGGGCGAGTTTCTGCTTTCAGATGCAACAGGAATTTCTCGAGTTCGTCAATCCGTTCGCGAGATATGGGAGTTTGATGTTAAGGAATGGTTGAGGAACCATTAAAATTTTCGCAAGTCTGATACTCGAAACCAATAACCACAAAGGCCTAGGGGAAAAATGCACATACCTTTGTAATCGGGCGAGTTTCCACTTTCAGATGCAACAGGAATTTCTCGAGTGCGTCATTCCGTTCGCGAGATATGGGAGTTCGAAGTTAAGGAATGGTTGAGAAACCATCAAAACTTTCGCAATTCTGATGCTAGAAACCAGTAAGTACAAAGCCCTAGGGGAAAAATGCACATACCTTTGTAATCGGGCGAGTTTCCACTTTCAGATGCAACAGGAATTTCTGGATTTCGTAAATCCGTTCGCGAGATATGGGAGTTTGAAGTTAAGGAATGCTTGAGAAACCATCAAAATTTTCGCTGCTCTGATACTCGAAACCAATAACTACAAAGCCCTAGGGGAAAAATGCACATACCTTTGTAATCGGGCGAGCTTCCACTTTCAGATGCAACAGGAATTTCTGGATTTCGTAAATCCGTTCGCGAGATATGGGAGTTTGAAGTTAAGGAATGCTTTAGAAACCATCAAAATTTTCGCTGGTCTGATACTCGAAACCAATAACTGGAATGACCTAGGGGAAAAGTACACACACCATTGTAATCGGGCGAGTTTCTGCATTCAGATGCAACAGTAATTTCTCGAGTTCGTCAATCCGTTCGTGAGATATGGGAGTTTGAAATTAAGGAATGGTTGAGAAACCATCAAAATTTTAGCAAGTCTGATACTCGAAACCAATAACTACAAAGGCCTAGGGGAAAAATGCACATACCTTTGTAATCGGGCGAGTTTCCAGTTTCAGATGCAACAGGAATTTCTCGAGTTCGTCATCCCGTTCGCCAGATATGGGAGTTCGAAATTGAGGAATGGTTGAGAAACCATCCAAATTTTCGCAATTCTGATGCTGGAAACCAATAACTACAATGGCCTAGGGGAAAATACACATACCGTTGTAATCGGGCGAGTTTCTACTTTCAGATGCAACAGGAATTTCTCGTATTCGTAAATCCGTTCGCGACATATGGGAGTTTGAAGTTAAGGAATGGTTGAGAAACCATCAAAATTTTCGCAATTCTGATACTCGAAACCAATAACCACAAAGGCCTAGGGGAAAAATGCACATACCTTTGTAATCGGGCGAGTTTCCACTTTCAGATGCAACAGGAATTTCTCGAGTGCGTCATTCCGTTCGCGAGATATGGGAGTTCGAAGTTAAGGAATGGTTGAGAAACCATCAAAACTTTCGCAATTCTGATGCTAGAAACCAGTAAGTACAAAGCCCTAGGGGAAAAATGCACATACCTTTGTAATCGGGCGAGTTTCCACTTTCAGATGCAACAGGAATTTCTGGATTTCGTAAATCCGTTCGCGAGATATGGGAGTTTGAAGTTAAGGAATGCTTGAGAAACCATCAAAATTTTCGCTGCTCTGATACTCGAAACCAATAACTACAAAGCCCTAGGGGAAAAATGCACATACCTTTGCAATCGGGCGAGTTTCCACTTTCAGATGCAACAGGAATATCTGGATTTCGTAAATCCGTTCGCGAGATATGGGAGTTTGAAGTTAAGGAATGCTTTAGAAACCATCAAAATTTTCGCTGGTCTGATACTCGAAACCAATAACTGGAATGACCTAGGGGAAAAGTACACACACCATTGTAATCGGGCGAGTTTCTGCATTCAGATGCAACAGTAATTTCTCGAGTTCGTCAATCCGTTCGTGAGATATGGGAGTTTGAAATTAAGGAATGGTTGAGAAACCATCAAAATTTTAGCAAGTCTGATACTCGAAACCAATAACTACAAAGGCCTAGGGGAAAAATGCACATACCTTTGTAATCGGGCGAGTTTCCAGTTTCAGATGCAACAGGAATTTCTCGAGTTCGTCATCCCGTTCGCGAGATATGGGAGTTCGAAATTGAGGAATGGTTGAGAAACCATCCAAATTTTCGCAATTCTGATGCTGGAAACCAATAACTACAATGGCCTAGGGGAAAATACACGTACCGTTGTAATCGGGCGAGTTTCTAATTTCAGATGCAACAGGAATTTCTCGAGTTCGTCAATCCGTTCGCGAGATATGGGAGTTTGAAGTTAAGGAATGCTTGAGAAACCATCAAAATTTTCGCAAGTCTGATACTCGAAACCATTAACTACAATGGCCTAGGGGAAAAATGCACATACCTTTGTAATCGGGCGAGATTCCACTTTCAGATGCAACAGGAATTTCTCGAGTTCGTCAATCCGTTCGCGAGATATGGGAGTTAAAAGTTAAGGAATGCTTGAGAAACCATCAAAATTTTCGAAAGTCTGATACTCGAAAGCAATAACTACAAAGGCCTAGGGGAAAAATGCACATACCTTTGTAATCGGGCGAGATTCCACTTTCAGATGCAACAGAATTTCTCGAGTTCGTCATTCCGTTCGCGAGATATGGGAGTTTGAAGTTAAGGAATGGTTGAGAAACCCTCAAAATTTTCGCAAGTCTGATACTCGAAACCAATAACTACAAAGGCCTAGGGGAAAAACACACATATTTTTGTAATCGGGCGAGTTTCTGCTTTCAGATGCAACATGAATTTCTCGAGTTCGTCAATCCGTTCGCGAGATATGGGAGTGAAAAGTTAAGGAATGCTTGAGAAACCATCAAAATTTTCGCAAGTCTGATACTCGAAACCAATAACTACAAAGGCCTAGGGGAAAAATGCACATACCCTTGTAATCGGGCGAGTTTCCACTTTCAGATGCCACAGGAATTTCTCGAGTTCGTCATTCCGTTCACGAGATATGGGAGTCTGAAGTTAAGGAATGGTTGAGGAACCATCAAAATTTTCGCAATTCTGACGCTAGAAACCAATAACTACAATGGCCTAGGGGAAAATACACATACCATTGTAATCGGGCGAGTTTCTGCTTTCAGATGCAACAGGAATTTCTCGAGTTCGTCAATCCGTTCGCGAGATAAGGGTGTTTGAAGTTAAGGAATGGTTGAGAAACCATCAAAATTTTCGCAAGTCTGATACTCGAAACCAATAACCACAAAGGCCTAGGGGAAAAATGCACATACCTTTGTAATCGGGCGAGTTTCCACTTTCAGATGCAACAGGAATTTCTCGAGTGCGTCATTCCGTTCGCGAGATATGGGAGTTTGAAGTTAAGGAATGGTTGAGAAACCATCAAAATTTTCGCAATTCTGATGCTAGAAAGCAATACGTACAATGGCCTAGGGGAAAATACACATACCGTTGTAATCGGGCGAGTTTCTGCTTTCAGATGCAACAGGAATTTCTCGAGTTCGTCAATCCGTTCGCGAGATATGGGAGTTTGAAGTTAAGGAATGCTTGAGAAACCATCAAAATTCTCACAATTCTGATACTCGAAACCAATAACTACAAAGGCCTAGGGGAAAAATACACATACCTTTGTAATCGGGCGAGTTTCCACTTTCAGATGCAACAGGAATTTCTCGAGTTCATCAATCCGTTCGCGAGATATGGGAGTTTGAAGTTAAGGAATGGTTGAGAAACCATCGAAATTTTCGCAATTCTGATGCTAGAAACGAATAACTGGAATGGCCTAGGGGAAAAGTACACAACATTCTAATCGGGCGAGTCTCTACTTTCAGATGCAACAGGAATTTCTCGAGTTCGTCAATCCGTTTGCGAGATATGGGAGTTTGAAGTTAAGGAATGGTTGAGAAACCCTCAAAATTTTCGCAAGTCTGATACTCGAAAACAATAACTACAAAGGCCTAGGGGAAAAACACACATATCTTTGTAATCGGGCGAGTTTCCACTTTCAGATGCAACAGGAATTTCTCGAGTGCGTCATTCCGTTCGCGAGATATGGGAGTTCGAAGTTAAGGAATGGTTGAGAAATCATCAAAACTTTCGCAATTCTGATGCTAGAAACCAATAACTACAAAGCCCTAGGGGATAAATGCACATACCTTTGTAATCGGGCGAGTTTCCACTTTCAGATGCAACAGGAATTTCTGGATTTCGTAAATCCGTTCGCGAGATATGGGAGTTTGAAGTTAAGGAATGCTTGAGAAACCATCAAAATTTTCGCTGCTCTGGTACTCGAAACCAATAACTACAAAGCCCTAGGGGAAAAATGCACATACCTTTGTAATCGGGCGAGTTTCCACTTTCAGATGCAACAGGAATTTCTGGATTTCGTAAATCCGTTCGCGAGATATGGGAGTTTGAAGTTAAGGAATGCTTTAGAAACCATCAAAATTTTCGCTGGTCTGATACTCGAAACCAATAACTGGAATGACCTAGGGGAAAAGTACACACACCATTGTAATCGGGCGAGTTTCTGCTTTCAGATGCAACAGTAATTTCTCGAGTTCGTCAATCCGTTCGTGAGATATGGGAGTTTGAAATTAAGGAATGGTTGAGAAACCATCAAAATTTTAGCAAGTCTGATACTCGAAACCAATAACTACAAAGGCCTAGGGGAAAAATGCACATACCTTTGTAATCGGGCGAGTTTCCAGTTTCAGATGCAACAGGAATTTCTCGAGTTCGTCATCCCGTTCGCGAGATATGGGAGTTCGAAATTGAGGAATGGTTGAGAAACCATCCAAATTTTCGCAATTCTGATGCTGGAAACCAATAACTACAATGGCCTAGGGGAAAATACACGAACCGTTGTAATCGTGCGAGTTTCTAATTTCAGATGCAACAGGAATTTCTCGAGTTCGTCAATCCGTTCGCGAGATATGGGAGTTTGAAGTTAAGGAATGCTGGAGAAACCATCAAAATTTTCGCAAGTCTGATACTCGAAACCATTAACTACAATGGCCTAGGGGAAAAATGCACATACCTTTGTAATCGGGCAAGATTCCACTTTCAGATGCAACAGGAATTTCTCGAGTTCGTCAATCCGTTCGCGAGATATGGGAGTTTGAAGTTAAGGAATGGTTGAGAAACCACCGAAATTTTCGCAATTCTGATGCTAGAAACGAATAACTGGAATGGCCTAGGGGAAAAGTACACACACCATTCTTATCGGGCGAGTCTCTACTCTCAGATGCAACAAGAATTTTTCGAGTTCGTCAATCCGTTCGCGAGATATGGGAGTTTGAAGTTAAGGAATGGTTGGGAAACCCTCAAAATTCTCGCAAGTCTGATACTCGAAACCAATAACTGGAATGGCCTAGGGCAAAAGTACTCACACCATTGTAATCGGGCGAGTTTCTACTTTCAGATGCAACAGGAATATCTCGATTTCGTAAATCCGTTCGCGAGATATGGGAGTTTGAAGTTAAGGAATGCTTGAGAAACCATCGAAATTTTCGCAATTCTGATACTCGAAACCAATAACTGGAATGACCTAGGGGAAAAGTACACACACCATTGTAATCGGGAGAGTTTCTACTTTCAGATGCAACAGGAATTTCTCGATTTCGTAAATCCGTTCGCGACATATGGGAGTTTGAATTTAAGGAATGGTTGAGAAACCATCAAAATTTTCGCAATTCTGATACTCGAAACCAATAACTGGAATGGCCTAGGGGAAAAGTACACACACCCTTGTAATCGTGCGAGTTTCTACTTTCAGATGCAACTTGAATTTCTCGAGTTCGTCAATCCGTTCGCGAGATATGGGTGTTTGAAGTTAAGGAATGGTTGAGAAACCATCAAAATTTTCGCAATTCTGTTACTCGAAACCAATAACTGGAATGGCCTAGGGGAAAAGTACACACACCATTGTAATCGTGCGAGTTTCTACTTTCAGATGCAACAGGAATTTCTCGAGTTCGTCATTCCGTTCGCGAGATATGGGAGTTTGAAGTTAAGGAATGGTTGAGAAACCATCAAAATTTTCGCTGGTCTGATACTCGAAACCAATAACTACAAAGGCATAGGGGAAAAATGCACATACCGTTGTAATCGGGCGAGTTTCTGCTTTCAGATGCAACAGGAATTTCTTGAGTTCGTCAATCCGTTCGCGAGATATGGGAGTTTGAAATTAAGGAATGCATGAGAAACCATCAAAATTTTCGCAAGTCTGACACTCGAAACAAATAACTACAAAGCCCTAGGGGAAAAATGCACATACCTTTGTAATCGGGCGAGATTCCACTTTCAGATGCAACAGGAATTTCTCGATTTCGTCATTCCGTTCGCGAGATATGGGAGTTTGAGTTAAGGAATGGTTGAGAAAAGATCAAAATTTTCGCAATTCTGACGCTAGAAACCAATAACTACAACGGCCTAGGGGAAAATACACATACCCTTGTAATCGGGCGAGTTTCTGCTTTCAGATGCAACAGGAATTTCTCGAGTTCGTCAGTCCGTTCACGAGATATGGGAGTTTGAAGTTAAGGAATGCTTGAGAAACCATCAAAATTTTCGCAAGTCTGATACTCGAAACCAATAACTACAAAGGCCTAGGGGAAAAACACACATATTTTTGTAATCGGGCGAGTTTCTGCTTTCAGATGCAACATGAATTTCTCGAGTTCGTCAATCCGTTCGCGAGATATGGGAGTTAAAATTTAAGGAATGCTTGAGAAACCATCAAAATTTTCGCAAGTCTGATACTCGAAACCAATAACTACAAAGGCCTAGGGGAAAAATGCACATACCCTTGTAATCGGGCGAGTTTCCACTTTCATATGCCACAGGCATTTCTCGAGTTCGTCATTCCGTTCGCGAGGTATGGGAGTCTGAAGTTAAGGAATGGTTGAGAAACCATCAAAATTTTCGCAAGTCTGATACTCGAAACCAATAACTGGAATGGCCTAGGGGAAAAGTACACACACCCTTGTAATCGTGCGAGTTTCTACTTTCAGATGCAACTTGAATTTCTCGAGTTCGTCAATCCGTTCGCGAGATATGGGTGTTTGAAGTTAAGGAATGGTTGAGAAACCATCAAAATTTTCGCAATTCTGTTACTCGAAACCAATAACTGGAATGGCCTAGGGGAAAAGTACACACACCATTGTAATCGTGCGAGTTTCTACTTTCAGATGCAACAGGAATTTCTCGAGTTCGTCATTCCGTTCGCGAGATATGGGAGTTTGAAGTTAAGGAATGGTTGAGAAACCATCAAAATTTTCGCTGGTCTGATACTCGAAACCAATAACTACAAAGGCATAGGGGAAAAATGCACATACCGTTGTAATCGGGCGAGTTTCTGCTTTCAGATGCAACAGGAATTTCTTGAGTTCGTCAATCCGTTCGCGAGATATGGGAGTTTGAAATTAAGGAATGCATGAGAAACCATCAAAATTTTCGCAAGTCTGACACTCGAAACAAATAACTACAAAGCCCTAGGGGAAAAATGCACATACCTTTGTAATCGGGCGAGATTCCACTGTCAGATGCAACAGGAATTTCTCGATTTCGTCATTCCGTTCGCGAGATATGGGAGTTTGAGTTAAGGAATGGTTGAGAAAAGATCAAAATTTTCGCAATTCTGACGCTAGAAACCAATAACTACAACGGCCTAGGGGAAAATACACATACCGTTGTAATCGGGCGAGTTTCTGCTTTCAGATGCAACAGGAATTTCTCGAGTTCGTCAGTCCGTTCACGAGATATGGGAGTTTGAAGTTAAGGAATGCTTGAGAAACCATCAAAATTTTCGCAAGTCTGATACTCGAAACCAATAACTACAAAGGCCTAGGGGAAAAACACACATATTTTTGTAATCGGGCGAGTTTCTGCTTTCAGATGCAACAGGAATTTCTTGAGTTCGTCAATCCGTTCGCGAGATATGGGAGTTTGAAATTAAGGAATGCATGAGAAACCATCAAAATTTTCGCAAGTCTGACACTCGAAACAAATAACTACAAAGCCCTAGGGGAAAAATGCACATACCTTTGTAATCGGGCGAGATTCCACTTTCAGATGCAACAGGAATTTCTCGATTTCGTCATTCCGTTCGCGAGATATGGGAGTTTGAGTTAAGGAATGGTTGAGAAAAGATCAAAATTTTCGCAATTCTGACGCTAGAAACCAATAACTACAACGGCCTAGGGGAAAATACACATACCGTTGTAATCGGGCGAGTTTCTGCTTTCAGATGCAACAGGAATTTCTCGAGTTCGTCAGTCCGTTCACGAGATATGGGAGTTTGAAGTTAAGGAATGCTTGAGAAACCATCAAAATTTTCGCAAGTCTGATACTCGAAACCAATAACTACAAAGGCCTAGGGGAAAAACACACATATTTTTGTAATCGGGCGAGTTTCTGCTTTCAGATGCAACATGAATTTCTCGAGTTCGTCAATCCGTTCGCGAGATATGGGAGTTAAAATTTAAGGAATGCTTGAGAAACCATCAAAATTTTCGCAAGTCTGATACTCGAAACCAATAACTACAAAGGCCTAGGGGAAAAATGCACATACCCTTGTAATCGGGCGAGTTTCCACTTTCATATGCCACAGGCATTTCTCGAGTTCGTCATTCCGTTCGCGAGGTATGGGAGTCTGAAGTTAAGGAATGGTTGAGAAACCATCAAAATTTTCGCAAGTCTGATACTCGAAACCAATAACCACAAAGGCCTAGGGGAAAAATGCACATACCTTTGTAATCGGGCGAGTTTCCACTTTCAGATGCAACAGGAATTTATCGAGTGCGTCATTCCGTTCGCGAGATATGGGAGTTTGAAGTTAAGGAATGGTTGAGAAACCATCGAAATTTTCGCAATTCTGATGCTAGAAACGAATAACTGGAATGGCCTAGGGGAAAAGTACACACCATTCTAATCGGGCGAGTCTCTACTTTCAGATGCAACAGGAATTTCTCGAGTTCGTCAATCCGTTTGCGAGATATGGGAGTTTGAAGTTAAGGAATGGTTGAGAAACCCTCAAAATTTTCGCAAGTCTGATACTCGAAAACAATAACTACAAAGGCCTAGGGGAAAAACACACATATCTTTGTAATCGGGCGAGTTTCCACTTTCAGATGCAACAGGAATTTCTCGAGTGCGTCATTCCGTTCGCGAGATATGGGAGTTCGAAGTTAAGGAATGGTTGAGAAACCATCAAAACTTTCGCAATTCTGATGCTAGAAACCAATAACTACAAAGCCCTAGGGGATAAATGCACATACCTTTGTAATCGGGCGAGTTTCCACTTTCAGATGCAACAGGAATTTCTGGATTTCGTAAATCCGTTCGCGAGATATGGGAGTTTGAAGTTAAGGAATGCTTGAGAAACCATCAAAATTTTCGCTGCTCTGGTACTCGAAACCAATAACTACAAAGCCCTAGGGGAAAAATGCACATACCTTTGTAATCGGGCGAGTTTCCACTTTCAGATGCAACAGGAATTTCTAGATTTCGTAAATCCGTTCGCGAGATATGGGAGTTTGAAGTTAAGGAATGCTTTAGAAACCATCAAAATTTTCGCTGGTCTGATACTCGAAACCAATAACTGGAATGACCTAGGGGAAAAGTACACACACCATTGTAATCGGGCGAGTTTCTGCTTTCAGATGCAACAGTAATTTCTCGAGTTCGTCAATCCGTTCGTGAGATATGGGAGTTTGAAATTAAGGAATGGTTGAGAAACCATCAAAATTTTAGCAAGTCTGATACTCGAAACCAATAACTACAAAGGCCTAGGGGAAAAATGCACATACCTTTGTAATCGGGCGAGTTTCCAGTTTCAGATGCAACAGGAATTTCTCGAGTTCGTCATCCCGTTCGCGAGATATGGGAGTTCGAAATTGAGGAATGGTTGAGAAACCATCCAAATTTTCGCAATTCTGATGCTGGAAACCAATAACTACAATGGCCTAGGGGAAAATACACGAACCGTTGTAATCGTGCGAGTTTCTAATTTCAGATGCAACAGGAATTTCTCGAGTTCGTCAATCCGTTCGCGAGATATGGGAGTTTGAAGTTAAGGAATGCTGGAGAAACCATCAAAATTTTCGCAAGTCTGATACTCGAAACCATTAACTACAATGGCCTAGGGGAAAAATGCACATACCTTTGTAATCGGGCGAGATTCCACTTTCAGATGCAACAGGAATTTCTCGAGTTCGTCAATCCGTTCGCGAGATATGGGAGTTAAAAGTTAAGGAATGCTTGAGAAACCATCAAAATTTTCGAAAGTCTGATACTCGAAAGCAATAACTACAAAGGCCTAGGGGAAAAACGCACATATCTTTGTAATCGGGCGAGTTCCTGCTTTCAGATGCAACAGGAATTTCTCGAGTTCGTCAATCCGTTCGCGAGATATGGGAGTTTGAAGTTAAGGAATGGTTGAGAAACCATCAAAATTTTCGCAAGTCTGATACTCGAAACCAATAACCACAGAGGCCTAGGGGAAAAATGCACATACCTTTGTAATCGGGCGAGTTTCCACTTTCAGATGCAACAGGAATTTCTCGAGTGCGTCATTCCGTTCGCGAGATATGGGAGTTCGAAGTTAAGGAATGGTTGAGAAACCATCAAAACTTTCGCAATTCTGATGCTAGAAACCAATAACTACAAAGCCCTAGGGGAAAAATGCACACACATTTGTAATCGGGCGAGTTTCCAGTTTCAGATGCAACAGGAATTTCTCGAGTTCGTCATCCCGTTCGCGAGATATGCGAGTTCGAAATTGAGGAATGGTTGAGAAACCATCCAAATTTCGCAATTCTGATGCTGGAAACCAATAACTACAATGGCCTAGGGGAAACCACACGTACCGTTGTAATCGGGCGAGTTCCTGCTTTCAGATGCAACAGGAATTTCTCGAGTTCGTCAATCCGTTCGCGAGATATGGGAGTTTGAAGTTAAGGAATGGTTGGGAAACCCTCAAAATTTTCGCAAGCCTGATACTCGAAGCCAATAACTACAAAGGCCTCGGGGAAAAACACACATATCTTTGAAATCGGGCGGGTTTCTAATTTCAGATGCAACAGGAATTTCTCGAGTTCGTCAATCCGTTCGCGAGATATGGGAGTTTGAAACTAAGGAATGCATGAGAAACCATCAAAATTTTCGCAAGTCTGATACTCGAAACAAATAACTACAAAGCCCTAGGGGAAAAATGCACATACCTTTGTAATCGGGCGAGTTTCCACTTTCAGATGCAACAGGAATTTCTGGATTTCGTAAATCCGTTCGCGAGATATGGGAGTTTGAAGTTAAGGAATGCTTGAGAAACCATCAAAATTTTCGCTGGTCTGATACTCGAAACCAAGAACTGGAATGACCTAGGGGAAAAGTACACACACCATTGTAATCGGGCGAGTTTCTGCTTTCAGATGCAACAGTAATTTCTCGAGTTCGTCAATCCGTTCGCGAGATATGGGAGTTTGAAATTAAGGAATGGTTGAGAAACCATCAAAATTTTCGCTGGTCTGATACTCGAAACCAATAACTACAAAGGCCTAGGGGAAAAATGCACATACCCCTGTAATCGGGCGAGTTTCCACTTTCAGATGCAACAGGAATTTCTCGAGTTCGTCATCCCGTTCGCGAGATATGGGAGTTTGAAATTAAGGAATGCATGAGACACCATCAAAATTTTCGCAAGTCTAATACTCGAAACCAATAACTACAAAGCCCTATGGGAAAAATGCACATACCTTTGTAATCGGGCGAGTTTCCACTTTCAGATGCAACAGGAATTTCTCGATTTCGTCATTCCGTTCGCGAGATATGGGAGTTTGAGTTAAGGAATGGTTGAGAAAAGATCAAAATTTTCGCAATTCTGACGCTAGAAACCAGTAACTACAACGGCCTAGGGGAAAATACGCATACCGTTGTAATCGGGCGAGTTCCTGCTTTCAGATGCAACAGGAATTTCTCGAGTTCGTCAATCCGTTCGCGAGATATGGGAGTTTGAAGTTAAGGAATGGTTGAGAAACCATCAAAATTTTCGCAATTCTGATACTCGAAACCAATAACTGGAATGGCCTAGGGGAAAAGTACACACACCATTGTAATCGTGCGAGTTTCTACTTTCAGATGCAACTTGAATTTCTCGAGTTCGTCAATCCGTTCGCGAGATATGGGTGTTTGAAGTTAAGGAATGGTTGAGAAACCATCAAAATTTTCGCAATTCTGATACTCGAAACCAATAACTGGAATGGCCTAGGGGAAAAGTACACACACCATTGTAATCGTGCGAGTTTCTACTTTCAGATGCAACAGGAATTTCTCGAGTTCGTCATTCCGTTCGCGAGATATGGGAGTTTGAAGTTAAGGAATGGTTGAGAAACCATCAAAATTTTCGCTGGTCTGATACTCGAAACCAATAACTACAAAGGCATAGGGGAAAAATGCACATACCGTTGTAATCGGGCGAGTTTCTGCTTTCAGATGCAACAGGAATTTCTTGAGTTCGTCAATCCGTTCGCGAGATATGGGAGTTTGAAATTAAGGAATGCATGAGAAACCATCAAAATTTTCGCAAGTCTGACACTCGAAACAAATAACTACAAAGCCCTAGGGGAAAAATGCACATACCTTTGTAATCGGGCGAGATTCCACTTTCAGATGCAACAGGAATTTCTCGATTTCGTCATTCCGTTCGCGAGATATGGGAGTTTGAGTTAAGGAATGGTTGAGACAAGATCAAAATTTTCGCAATTCTGACGCTAGAAACCAATAACTACAACGGCCTAGGGGAAAATACACATACCGTTGTAATCGGGCGAGTTTCTGCTTTCAGATGCAACAGGAATTTCTCGAGTTCGTCAGTCCGTTCACGAGATATGGGAGTTTGAAGTTAAGGAATGCTTGAGAAACCATCAAAATTTTCGCAAGTCTGATACTCGAAACCAATAACTACAAAGGCCTAGGGGAAAAACACACATATTTTTGTAATCGGGCGAGTTTCTGCTTTCAGATGCAACATGAATTTCTCGAGTTCGTCAATCCGTTCGCGAGATATGGGAGTTAAAATTTAAGGAATGCTTGAGAAACCATCAAAATTTTCGCAAGTCTGATACTCGAAACCAATAACTACAAAGGCCTAGGGGAAAAATGCACATACCCTTGTAATCGGGCGAGTTTCCACTTTCATATGCCACAGGCATTTCTCGAGTTCGTCATTCCGTTCGCGAGGTATGGGAGTCTGAAGTTAAGGGATGGTCGAGAAACCATCAAAATTTTCGCAAGTCTGATACTCGAAACCAATAACCACAAAGGCCTAGGGGAAAAATGCACATACCTTTGTAATCGGGCGAGTTTCCACTTTCAGATGCAACAGGAATTTATCGAGTTCGTCATTCCGTTCGCGAGATATGGGAGTTTGAAGTTAAGGAATGGTTGAGAAACCATCAAAATTTTCGCTGGTCTGATACTCGAAACCAATAACTACAAAGGCCTAGGGGAAAAATGCACATACCTTTGTAATCGGGCGAGTTTCCAGTTTCAGACGCAACAGGAATTTCTCGAGTTCGTCATCCCTTTCGCGAGATATGGGAGTTCGAAATTGAGGAATGGTTGAGAAACCATCCAAATTTTCGCAATTCTGATGCTGGAAACCAATACCTACAATGCCCTAGGGGAAAATACACGTACCGTTGTAATCGGGCGAGTTTCTGCTTTCAGATGCAACAGGAATTACTCGAGTTCGTCAATCCGTTCGCGAGATATGGGAGTTTGAAGTTAAGGAATGCTTGAGAAACCATCAAAATTTTCGCAAGTCTGATACTCGAAACCAATAACTACAAAGCCCTAGGGGAAAAATGCACAAATCTTTGTAATCGGGCGAGTTTCCACTTTCAGATGGAACAGGAATTTCTCGAGTGCGTCATTCCGTTCGCGAGATATGGGAGTTTGAAGTTAAGGAATGGTTGAGAACCATCAAAATTCTCGCAATTCTGATGCAAGAAACGAATAACTGGAATGGCCTAGGGGAAAAGTACACACCATTCTAATCGGGCGAGTCTCTACTTTCAGATGCAACAGGAATTTCTCGAGTTCGTCAATCCGTTTGCGAGATATGGGAGTTTGAAGTTAAGGAATGGTTGAGAAACCCTCAAAATTTTCGCAAGTCTGATACTCGAAAACAATAACTACAAAGGCCTAGGGGAAAAACACACATGTCTTTGTAATCGGGCGAGTTCCTGCTTTCAGATGCAACAGGAATTTCTCGAGTTCGTCAATCCGTTCGCGAGATATGGGAGTTTGAAGTTAAGGAATGGTTGCGAAACCATCAAAATTTTCGCAAGTCTGATACTCGAAACCAATAACCACAAACGCCTAGGGGAAAAATGCACATACCTTTGTAATCGGGCGAGTTTCCAGTTTCAGATGCAACAGGAATTTCTCGAGTTCGTCATCCAGTTCGCGAGATATGGGAGTTCGAAATTGAGGAATGGTTGAGAAACCATCCAAATTTTCGCAATTCTGATGCTGGAAACCAATAACTACAATGGCCTATGGGAAAATACACGTACCGTTGTAATCGGGCGAGTTTCTAATTTCAGATGCAACAGGAATTTCTCGAGTTCGTCAATCCGTTTGCGAGATATGGGAGTTTGAAGTTAAGGAATGCTTGAGAAACCATCAAAATTTTCGAAAGTCTGATACTCGAAACCAATAACTACAAAGGCCTAGGGGAAAAATGAACATACCTTTGTAATCGGGCGAGTTCCTGCTTTCAGATGCAACAGGAATTTCTCGAGTTCATCAATCCGTTCGCGAGATATGGGAGTTTGAAGTTAAGGAATGGTTGAGAAACCATCAAAATTTTCGCAAGTCTGATACACGAAACCAATAACTACAAAGGCCTAGGGGAAAAACGCACATATCTTTGTAATCGGGCGAGTTCCTGCTTTCAGATGCAACAGGAATTTCTCGAGTTCGTCAATCCGTTCGCGAGATATGGGAGTTTGAAGTTAAGGAATGGTTGAGAAACCATCAAAATTTTCGCAAGTCTGATACTCGAAACCAATAACCACAGAGGCCTAGGGGAAAAATGCACATACCTTTGTAATCGGGCGAGTTTCCACTTTCAGATGCAACAGGAATTTCTCGAGTGCGTCATTCCGTTCGCGAGATATGGGAGTTCGAAGTTAAGGAATGGTTGAGAAACCATCAAAACTTTCGCAATTCTGATGCTAGAAACCAATAACTACAAAGCCCTAGGGGAAAAATGCACATACATTTGTAATCGGGCGAGTTTCCAGTTTCAGATGCAACAGGAATTTCTCGAGTTCGTCATCCCGTTCGCGAGATATGCGAGTTCGAAATTGAGGAATGGTTGAGAAACCATCCAAAGTTTCGCAATTCTGATGCTGGAAACCAATAACTACAATGGCCTAGGGGAAACCACACGTACCGTTGAAATCGGGCGAGTTCCTGCTTTCAGATGCAACAGGAATTTCTCGAGTTCGTCAATCCGTTCGCGAGATATGGGAGTTTGAAGTTAAGGAATGGTTGGGAAACCCTCAAAATTTTCGCAAGCCTGATACTCGAAGCCAATAACTACAAAGGCCTCGGGGAAAAACACACATATCTTTGAAATCGGGCGGGTTTCTAATTTCAGATGCAACAGGAATTTCTCGAGTTCGTCAATCCGTTCATGAGATATGGGAGTTTGAAACTAAGGAATGCATGAGAAACCATCAAAATTTTCGCAAGTCTGATACTCGAAACAAATAACTACAAAGCCCTAGGGGAAAACTGCACATACCTTTGTAATCGGGCGAGTTTCCACTTTCAGATGCAACAGGAATTTCTGGATTTCGTAAATCCGTTCGCGAGATATGGGAGTTTGAAGTTAAGGAATGCTTGAGAAACCATCAAAATTTTCGCTGGTCTGATACTCGAAACCAATAACTGGAATGACCTAGGGGAAAAGTACACACACCATTGTAATCGGGCGAGTTTCTGCTTTCAGATGCAACAGTAATTTCTCGAGTTCGTCAATCCGTTCGCGAGATATGGGAGTTTGAAATTAAGGAATGGTTGAGAAACCATCAAAATTTTCGCTGGTCTGATACTCGAAACCAATAACTACAAAGGCCTAGGGGAAAAATGCACATACCCCTGTAATCGGGCGAGTTTCCACTTTCAGATGCAACAGGAATTTCTCGAGTTCGTCATCCCGTTCGCGAGATATGGGAGTTTGAAATTAAGGAATGCATGAGACACCATCAAAATTTTCGCAAGTCTAATACTCGAAACCAATAACTACAAAGGCCTATGGGAAAAATGCACATACCTTTGTAATCGGGCGAGTTTCCACTTTCAGATGCAACAGGAATTTCTCGATTTCGTCATTCCGTTCGCGAGATATGGGAGTTTGAGTTAAGGAATGGTTGAGAAAAGATCAAAATTTTCGCAATTCTGACGCTAGAAACCAATAACTACAACGGCCTAGGGGAAAATACGCATACCGTTGTAATCGGGCGAGTTCCTGCTTTCAGATGCAACAGGAATTTCTCGAGTTCGTCAATCCGTTCGCGAGATATGGGAGTTTGAAGTTAAGGAATGCATGAGACACCATCAAAATTTTCGCAAGTCTAATACTCGAAACCAATAACTACAAAGGCCTATGGGAAAAATGCACATACCTTTGTAATCGGGCGAGTTTCCACTTTCAGATGCAACAGGAATTTCTCGAGTTCGTCATCCAGTTCGCGAGATATGGGAGTTCGAAGTTAAGGAATGGTTGAGAAACCATCAAAATTTTCGCAATTCTGATACTCTAACCCAATAACTGGAATGGCCTAGGGGAAAAGTACACACACCCTTGTAATCGTGCGAGTTTCTACTTTCAGATGCAACAGGAATTTCTCGAGTTCGTCATTCCGTTCGCGAGATATGGGAGTTTGAAGTTAAGGAATGGTTGAGAAACCATCAAAATTTTCGCTGGTCTGATACTCGAAAACAATAACTACAAAGGCCTAGGGGAAAAACGCACATATCTTTGTAATCGGGCGAGTTCCTGCTTTCAGATGCAACAGGAATTTCTCGAGTTCGTCAATCCGTTCGCGAGATATGGGAGTTTGAAGTTAAGGAATGGTTGAGAAACCATCAAAATTTTCGCAAGTCTGATACACGAAACCAATAACTACAAAGCCCTAGGGGAAAAACGCACATATCTTTGTAATCGGGCGAGTTCCTGCTTTCAGATGCAACAGGAATTTCTCGAGTTCGTCAGTCCGTTCGCGAGATATGGGAGTTTGAAGTTAAGGAATGGTTGAGAAACCATCAAAATTTTCGCAAGTCTGATACTCGAAACCAATAACCACAAAGGCCTAGGGGAAAAATGCACATACCTTTGTAATCGGGCGAGTTTCCACTTTCAGATGCAACAGGAATTTCTCGAGTTCGTCAATCTGTTCGCGAGATATGGGAGTTTGAAGTTAAGGAATGGTTGAGAAACCCTCAAAATTTTCGCAAGTGTGATACTCGAAACCAATAACTACAAAGGCCTAGGGGAAAAATGCACATACCTTTGTAATCGGGCGAGTTTCCACTTTCAGATGCAACAGGAATTTCTCGAGTTCGTCATTCCGTTCGCGAGACATGGGAGTTTGAAGTTAAGGAATGGTTGAGAAACCATCAAAATTTTCGCAAGTCTGATACACGAAACCAATAACTACAAAGCCCTAGGGGAAAAACGCACATATCTTTGTAATCGGGCGAGTTCCTGCTTTCAGATGCAACAGGAATTTCTCGAGTTCGTCAATCCGTTCGCGAGATATGGGAGTTTGAAGTTAAGGAATGGTTGAGAAACCATCAAAATTTTCGCAAGTCTGATACTCGAAACCAATAACCACAAAGGCCTAGGGGAAAAATGCACATACCTTTGTAATCGGGCGAGTTTCCACTTTCAGATGCAACAGGAATTTCTCGAGTTCGTCAATCTGTTCGCGAGATATGGGAGTTTGAAGTTAAGGAATGGTTGAGAAACCCTCAAAATTTTCGCAAGTGTGATACTCGAAACCAATAACTACAAAGGCCTAGGGGAAAAATGCACATACCTTTGTAATCGGGCGAGTTTCCACTTTCAGATGCAACAGGAATTTCTCGAGTTCGTCATTCCGTTCGCGAGACATGGGAGTTTGAAGTTAAGGAATGGTTGAGAAACCATCAAAATTTTCGCAATTCTGATACTCGAAACCAATAACTGGAATGGCCTAGGGGAAAAGTACACACACCCTTGTAATCGTGCGAGTTTCTGCTATCAGATGCAACAGGAATTTCTCGAGTTCGTCATTCCGTTCGCGAGATATGGGAGTTTGAAGTTAAGGAATGGTTGAGAAACCATCAAAATTTTCGCTGGTCTGATACTCGAAACCAATAACTACAAAGGCCTAGGGGAAAAATGCACATACCCCTGTAATCGGGCGAGTTTCCACTTTCAGGTGCAACAGGAATTTCTCGAGTTCGTCATTCCGTTCGCGAGATATGGGAGTCTGAAGTTGAGGAATGGTCGAGAGACCATCAAAATTTTCGCAATTCTGACGCTAGAAACCAATAACTACAATGGCCTAGGGGAAAATACACATATCGTTGTAATCGGGCGAGTTTCTGCTTTCAGATGCAACAGGAATTTCTCGAGTGCGTCAATCCGTTCGCGAGATATGGGAGTTTGAAGTTAAGGAACGGTTGAGAAACCATCAAAATTTTCGCTGGTCTGATACTCGAAACCAATAACTACAAAGGTCTAGGGGAAAAATGCACATACCTTTGTAATCGGGCGAGTTTCCAGTTTCAGATCCAACAGGAATTTCTCGAGCTCGTCATCCCGTTCGCGAGATATGGGAGTTCGAAATTGAGGAATGGTTGAGAAACCATCCAAATTTTCGCAATTCTGATGCTAGAAACCAATAACTACAATGGCCTAGGGGAAAATACACGTACCGTTGTAATCGGGCGAGTTTCTGCTTTCAGATGCAACAGGAATTTCTCGAGTTCGTCAATCCGTTCGCGAGATATGGGAGTTTGAAGTTAAGGAATGCTTGAGAAACAATCAAAATTTTCGCAAGTCTGATACTCGAAACCAATAACTATTATACAAAGGCCTAGGGGAAAAATGCACATACCTTTGTAATCGGGCGAGTTTCTACTTTCAGATGCAACAGGAATTACTCGAGTTCGTCAATCCGTTCGCGAGATATGGGAGTTTGAAGTTAAGGAATGCTTGAGAAACCATCAAAATTTTCGCAATTCTGATACTCGAAACCAATAACTACAAAGGCCTAGGGGAAAAATACACATACCTTTGTAATCGGGCGAGTTTCCACTTTCAGATGCAACAGGAATTTCTCGAGTTCGTCAATCCGTTCGCGAGATATGGGAGTTTGAAGTTAAGGAATGGTTGAGAATCCATCGAACTTTTCGCAATTCTGATGCTAGAAACGAATAACGGGAATGGCCTAGGGGAAAAGTACACCCACCATTCTAATCGGGCGAGTCTCTACTTTCAGATGCAACAGGAATTTCTGGAGTTCGTCAATCCGTTCGCGAGATATGGGAGTGTGAAGTTAAGGAATGGTTGAGAAACCCTCAAAATTTTCGCAAGTCTGATACTCGAAACCAATAACTACAAAGGCCTAAGGGAAAAACACACATATCTTTGTAATCGGGCGAGTTTCTGCTTTCAGACGCAACAGGAATTTCTCGAGATCGTCAAATCCGTTCGCGAGATATGGGTGTTTGAAGTTAAGGAATGCTTGAGAAACCATCAAAATTTTCGCAAGTCTGATACTCGAAACCAATAACTACAAAGGCCTAGGGGAAAAATACACATACCTTTGTAATCGGGCGAGTTTACACTTTCAGATGCAACAGGAATTTCTCGAGTTCGTCAATCCGTTCGCGAGATATGGGAGTGTGAAGTTAAGGAATGGTTGAGAAACCCTCAAAATTTTCGCAAGTCTGATACTCGAAACCAATAACTACAAAGGCCTAGGGGAAAAACACACATATCTTTGTAATCGGGCGAGTTCCTGCTTTCAGATGCAACAGGAATTTCTCGAGTTCGTCAATCCGTTCGCGAGATATGGGAGTTTGAAGTTAAGCATTGGTTGAGAAACCATCAAAATTTTCGCAAGTCTGATACTCGAAACCAATAACCACAAAGGCCTAGGGGAAAAGTGCACATACCTTTGTAATCGGGCGAGTTTCCACTTTCAGATGCAACAGGAATTTCTGGATTTCGTAAATCCGTTCGCGAGATATGGGAGTTTGAAGTTAAGGAATGCTTGAGAAACCATCAAAATTCTCGCAATTCTGATGCAAGAAACGAATAACTGGAAAGACCTAGGGGAAAAGTACACACACCATTGTAATCGTGCGAGTTTCTACTTTCAGATGCAACAGGAATTTCTCGAGTTCGTCATTCCGTTCGCAAGATATGGGAGTTTGAAGTTAAGGAGTGGTTGAGAAACCATCAAAATATTCGCTGGTCTGATACTCGAAAACAATAACTACAACGGCCTAGGGGAAAAATGCACATACCTTTGTAATCGGGCGAGTCTCCAGTTTCATATGCAACAGGAATTTCTCGAGTTCGTCATCCCGTTCGCGAGATATGGGAGGTCGAAATTAAGGAATGGTTGAGAAACCATCCAAATTTTCGCAATTCTGATGCTAGAAACCAATAACTACAATGGCCTAAGGGAAAATACACATACCGTTGTAATCGGGCGAGTTTCTGCTTTCAGATGCAACAGGAATTTCTCGATTTCGTAATTCCGTTCGCGAGATATGGGAGTTTGAAGTTAAGGAATGCTTGAGAAACCATCAAAATTTTCGCTGGTCTGTTACTCGTAACCAATAACTGGAATGACCTAGGGGAAAAGTACACACACCATTGTAATCGGGCGAGTTTCTGCTTTCAGATGCAACAGTAATTTCTCGAGTTCGGCAATCCGTTCGTGAGATATGGGAGTTTGAAATTAAGGAATGGTTGTGAAACCATCAAAATTTTCGCAAGTCTGATACTCGAAACCAATAACTACAAAGGCCTAGGGGAAAAATGCACATACCTTTGTAATCGGGCGAGTTTCCAGTTTCAGATGCAACAGGAATTTCTCGAGTTCGTCATCCCGTTCGCGAGATATGGGAGTTCGAAATTGAGGAATGGTTGAGAAACCATCAAAATTTTCGAAAGTCTGATACTCGAAACCAATAACTACAAAGGCCTAGGGGAAAAATGCACATACCTTTGTAATCGGGCGAGTTTCCACTTTCAGATGCAACAGGAATTTCTCGAGTTCGGCAATCCGTTCGCGAGATATGGGAGCTTGAAGTTAAGGAATGGTTGAGAAACCATCAAAACTTTCGCAATTCTGATGCTAGAAACCAATAACTACAATGGCCTAGGGGAAAAATGCACATACCGTTGTAATCGGGCGTGTTTCTGCTTTCAGATGCAACAGGAATTTCTCGAGTGCGTCATTCCGTTCGCGAGATATGGGAGTTTGAAGTTAAGGAATGGTTGAGAAACCATCAATATTCTCGCAATTCTGATGCAAGAAACGAATAACTGGAAAGGCCTAGGGGAATAGTACACATACCTTTGTAATCGGGCGAGTTTCCACTTTCAGATGCAACAGGAATTTCTCGAGTGCGTCATTCCGTTCGCGAGATATGGGAGTTTGAAGTTAAGGATTGGTTGAGAAACCACCAAAATTCTCGCAATTCTGATGCAAGAAACGAATAACTGGAAAGGCCTAAGGGAAAAATGCACATACCTTTGTAATCGGGCGAGTTTCCAGTTTCAGATGCAACAGGAATTTCTCGAGTTCGTCATTCCGTTCGCGAGACATGGGAGTTTGAAGTTCTGGAATGGTTTAGAAACCATCAAAATTTTCGCAATTCTGATACTCGAAACAATAACTGGAATGGCCTAGGGGAAAAGTACACACACCATTGTAATCGTGCGAGTTTCTGCTTTCAGATGCAACAGAAATTTCTCGAGTTCGTCATTCCGTTCGCGAGATATGGGAGTTTGAAGTTAAGGAATGGTTGAGAAACCATCAAAAGTTTCGCTGGTCTGATACTCGAAAACAATAACTACAAAGGCCTAGGGGAAAAATGAACATGCCTTTGTAATCGGGCGAGTTTCCAGTTTCAGATGCAACAGGAATTTCTCGAGTTCGTCATCCCGTTCGCGAGATATGGGAGTTCGAAGTTAAGGAATGGTTGAGAAACCATCCAAATTTTCGCAATTCTGATGCTAGAAACCAATAACTAAAATGCCTAAGGGAAAATACACATACCGTTGTAATCGGGCGAGTTTCTGCTTTCAGATGCAACAGGAATTTCTCGAGTTCGTCATCCCGTTCGCGAGATATGGGAGTTCGAAGTTAAGGAATGGTTGAGAAACCATCAAAACTTTCGCAATTCTGATGCTCGAAACCAATAACTTCAAAGGCCTAGGGGAAAAGTACACAAACAATTGTAATCGTGCGAGTTTCTACTTTCAGATGCAACAGGAATTTCTCGAGTTCGTCATTCCGTTCGCGAGATATGGGAGTTTGAAGTTAAGGAATGGTTGAGAAACCATCAAAATTTTCGCTGGTCTGATACTCGAAAACAATAACTACAAAGGCCTAGGGGAAAAATGCACATACCTTTGTAATCGGGCGAGTTTCCAGTTTCAGATGCAACAGGAATTTCTGGATTTCGTAAATCCGTTCGCGAGATATGGGAGTTTGAAGTTAAGGAATGCTTGAGAAACCATCAAAATTTTCGCTGGTCTGATACTCGAAACCAATAACTGGAATGACCTAGGGGAAAAGTACACACACCATTCTAACCTGGCGAGTCTCTACTTTCAGATGCAACAGGAATTTCTCGAGTTCGTCAATCCGTTCGCGAGATATGGGAGTTGAAGTTAAAGAATGGTTGAGAAACCAACGAAATTTTCGCAATTCTGATGCTAGAAACGAATAACTGGAATGGCCTAGGGGAAAAATGCACATACCTTTGTATCGGGCGAGTTTCCACTTTCAGATGCAACAGGAATTTCTCGAGTGCGTCATTCCCGTTCGCGAGATATGGGAGTTCGAAGTTCAGGAATGGTTGAGAAACCATCAAAACTTTCGCAATTCTGATGCTAGAAACCAATAACTACAAAGCCCTAGGGGAAAAATGCACATACCTTTGTAATCGGGCGAGTTTCCACTTTCAGATGCAACAGGAATTTCTGGATTTCGTAAATCCGTTCGCGAGATATGGGAGTTTAAAGTTAAGGAATGCTTGAGAATCCATCAAAATTTTCGCTGGTCTGATACTCGAAAACAATAACAGGAATGACCTAGGGGAAAAGTACCCACACCATTGTAATCGGGCGAGTTTCTGCTTTCAGATGCTATAGTAATTTCACGAGTTCGTCAATCCGTTCGTGAGATATGGGAGTTTGAAATTAAGGAATGGTTGAGAAACCATCAAAATTTTAGCAAGTCTGATACTCGAAACCATAACTACAAAGGCCTAGGGGAAAAATGCACATACCTTTGTAATCGGGCGAGTTTCCAGTTTCAGATGCAACAGGAATTTCTCGAGTTCGTCATCCCGTTCGCGAGATATGGGAGTTCGAAATTGAGGAATGGTTGAGAAACCACCCAAATTTTCGCAATTCTGATGCTAGAAACCAATAACTACAATGGCCTAGGGGAAAATATACGTACCGTTGTTATCGGTCGAGTTTCTGCTTTCAGATGCAACAGGAATTTCTCGAGTGCGTCATTCCGTTCGCGAGATATGAGAGTTTGATGTTAAGGAATGGTTGAGAAACCATCAAAATTCTCGCAATTCTGATGCAAGAAACGAATAACTGGAAAGGCCTAGGGGAAAAGTACACAAACCATTGTAATCGGGCGAGTTTCTACTTTCAGATGCAACAGGGATTTCTCGAGTTCGTCAATCCGTTCGCGAGATATGAGAGTTTGAAGTTAAGGAATGGTTGAGAAACCATCAAAATTCTCGCAATTCTGATGCAAGAAACGAATAACTGGAAAGACCTAGGGGAAAAGTACACACACCATTGTAATCGTGCGAGTTTCTACTTTCAGATGCAACAGGAATTTCTCGAGTTCGTCATTCCGTTCGCGAGATATGGGAGTCTGAAGTTAAGGAGTGGTTGAGAAACCATCAAAATTTTCGCTGGTCTGATACTCGAAAACAATAACTACAAAGGCCTAGGGGAAAAATGCACATACCTTTGTAATCGGGCGAGTTTCCACTTTCAGATGCAACAGGAATTTCTCGAGTTCGGCAATCCGTTCGCGAGATATGGGAGCTTGAAGTTAAGGAATGTTTGAGAAACCATCAAAACTTTCGCAATTCTGATGCTAGAAACCAATAACTACAATGGCCTAGGGGAAAAATGCACATACCGTTGTAATCGGGCGAGTTTTTGCTTTCAGATGCAACAGGAATTTCTCGATTGCGTCATTCCGTTCGCGAGATATGGGAGTTTGAAGTTAAGGAATGGTTGAGAAACCATCAAAATTCTCGCAATTCTGATGCAAGAAACGAATAACTGGAATGGCCTAGGGGAAAAGTACACAAACCATTGTAATCGGGCTAGTTTCTACTTTCAGATGCAACAGGAATTTCTCGAGTTCGGCAATCCGTTCGCGAGATATGGGAGCTTGAAGTTAAGGAATGGTTGAGAAACCATCAAAACTTTCGCAATTCTGATGCTAGAAACCAATAACTACAATGGCCTAGGGGAAAAATGCACATACCGTTGTAATCGGGCGTGTTTCTGCTCTCAGATGCAACAGGAATTTCTCGAGTTCGTCATTCCGTTCGCGAGATATGGGAGTTTGAAGTTAAGGAATGGTTGAGAAACCATCAAAAGTTTCGCTGGTCTGATACTCGAAAACAATAACTACAAAGGCCTAGGGGAAAAATGAACATGCCTTTGTAATCGGGCGAGTTTCCAGTTTCAGATGCAACAGGAATTTCTCGAGTTCGTCATCCCGTTCGCGAGATATGGGAGTTCGAAGTTAAGGAATGGTTGAGAAACCATCCAAATTTTCGCAATTCTGATGCTAGAAACCAATAACTAAAATGGCCTAAGGGAAAATACACATACCGTTGTAATCGGGCGAGTTTCTGCTTTCAGATGCAACAGGAATTTCTCGAGTTCGTCATCCCGTTCGCGAGATATGGGAGTTCGAAGTTAAGGAATGGTTGAGAAACCATCAAAACTTTCGCAATTCTGATGCTCGAAACCAATAACTTCAAAGGCCTAGGGGAAAAGTACACAAACAATTGTAATCGTGCGAGTTTCTACTTTCAGATGCAACAGGAATTTCTCGAGTTCGTCATTCCGTTCGCGAGATATGGGAGTTTGAAGTTAAGGAATGGTTGAGAAACCATCAAAATTTTCGCTGGTCTGATACTCGAAAACAATAACTACAAAGGCCTAGGGGAAAAATGCACATACCTTTGTAATCGGGCGAGTTTCCAGTTTCAGATGCAACAGGAATTTCTGGATTTCGTAAATCCGTTCGCGAGATATGGGAGTTTGAAGTTAAGGAATGCTTGAGAAACCATCAAAATTTTCGCTGGTCTGATACTCGAAACCAATAACTGGAATGACCTAGGGGAAAAGTACACACACCATTCTAATCTGGCGAGTCTCTACTTTCAGATGCAACAGGAATTTCTCGAGTTCGTCAATCCGTTCGCGAGATATGGGAGTTTGAAGTTAAAGAATGGTTGAGAAACCAACGAAATTTTCGCAATTCTGATGCTAGAAACGAATAACTGGAATGGCCTAGGGGAAAAATGCACATACCTTTGTAATCGGGCGAGTTTCCACTTTCAGATGCAACAGGAATTTCTCGAGTGCGTCATTCCGTTCGCGAGATATGGGAGTTCGAAGTTCAGGAATGGTTGAGAAACCATCAAAACTTTCGCAATTCTGATGCTAGAAACCAATAACTACAAAGCCCTAGGGGAAAAATGCACATACCTTTGTAATCGGGCGAGTTTCCACTTTCAGATGCAACAGGAATTTCTGGATTTCGTAAATCCGTTCGCGAGATATGGGAGTTTGAAGTTAAGGAATGCTTGAGAATCCATCAAAATTTTCGCTGGTCTGATACTCGAAACCAATAACAGGAATGACCTAGGGGAAAAGTACCCACACCATTGTAATCGGGCGAGTTTCTGCTTTCAGATGCTATAGTAATTTCACGAGTTCGTCAATCCGTTCGTGAGATATGGGAGTTTGAAATTAAGGAATGGTTGAGAAACCATCAAAATTTTAGCAAGTCTGATACTCGAAACCAATAACTACAAAGGCCTAGGGGAAAAATGCACATACCTTTGTAATCGGGCGAGTTTCCAGTTTCAGATGCAACAGGAATTTCTCGAGTTCGTCATCCCGTTCGCGAGATATGGGAGTTCGAAATTGAGGAATGGTTGAGAAACCACCCAAATTTTCGCAATTCTGATGCTAGAAACCAATAACTACAATGGCCTAGGGGAAAATATACGTACCGTTGTTATCGGTCGAGTTTCTGCTTTCAGATGCAACAGGAATTTCTCGAGTGCGTCATTCCGTTCGCGAGATATGAGAGTTTGATGTTAAGGAATGGTTGAGAAACCATCAAAATTCTCGCAATTCTGATGCAAGAAACGAATAACTGGAAAGGCCTAGGGGAAAAGTACACAAACCATTGTAATCGGGCGAGTTTCTACTTTCAGATGCAACAGGGATTTCTCGAGTTCGTCAATCCGTTCGCGAGATATGAGAGTTTGAAGTTAAGGAATGGTTGAGAAACCAATCAAAATTCTCGCAATTCTGATGCAAGAAACGAATAACTGGAAAGACCTAGGGGAAAAGTACACACACCATTGTAATCGTGCGAGTTTCTACTTTCAGATGCAACAGGAATTTCTCGAGTTCGTCATTCCGTTCGCGAGATATGGGAGTCTGAAGTTAAGGAGTGGTTGAGAAACCATCAAAATTTTCGCTGGTCTGATACTCGAAAACAATAACTACAAAGGCCTAGGGGAAAAATGCACATACCTTTGTAATCGGGCGAGTTTCCACTTTCAGATGCAACAGGAATTTCTCGAGTTCGGCAATCCGTTCGCGAGATATGGGAGCTTGAAGTTAAGGAATGTTTGAGAAACCATCAAAACTTTCGCAATTCTGATGCTAGAAACCAATAACTACAATGGCCTAGGGGAAAAATGCACATACCGTTGTAATCGGGCGAGTTTTTGCTTTCAGATGCAACAGGAATTTCTCGATTGCGTCATTCCGTTCGCGAGATATGGGAGTTTGAAGTTAAGGAATGGTTGAGAAACCATCAAAATTCTCGCAATTCTGATGCAAGAAACGAATAACTGGAATGGCCTAGGGGAAAAGTACACAAACCATTGTAATCGGGCTAGTTTCTACTTTCAGATGCAACAGGAATTTCTCGAGTTCGTCAATCCGTTCGTGAGATATGGGAGTTTGAAATTAAGGAATGGTTGAGAAACCATCAAAATTTTCGCAAGTCTGATACTCGAAACCAATAACTACAAAGCCATAGGGGAAAAATGCACATACCTTTGTAATCGGGCGAGTTTCAAGTTTCAGATGCAACAGGAATTTCTCGAGTTCGTCGTCCCGTTCGCGAGATATGGGAGTTCGAAATTGAGGAATGGTTGAGAAACCATCCAAATTTTCGCAATTCTGATGCTAGAAACCAATAACTACAATGGCCTAGGGGAAAATACACGTACCGTTGTAATCGGGCGAGTTTCTGCTTTCAGATGCAACAGGAATTTCTCGAGTTCGTCAATCCGTTCGCGAGATATGGGAGTTTGAAGTTAAGGAATGCTTGAGAAACCATCAAAATTTTCGCAAGTCTGATACTCGAAACCAATAACTACAAAGGCCTAGTGGAAAAATGCACATACCTTTGTAATCGGGCGAGTTCCCAGTTTCAGATGTAACAGGAATTTCTCGAGTTCGTCATCCCGTTCGCGAGATATGGGAGTTCGAAATTAAGGAATGGTTAAGAAACCATCCAAATTTTCGCAATTCTGATGCTAGAAACCAATAACTACAATGGCGTAAGGGAAAATACACATACCGTTGTAATCGGGCGAGTTTCTGCTTTCAGATGCAACAGGAATTTCTGGATTTCGTAAATCCGTTCGCGAGATATGGGAGTTTGAAGTTAAGGAATGCTTGAGAAACCATCAAAATTTTCGCTGGTCTGTTACTCGAAACCAATAACTGGAATGACCTAGGGGAAAAGTACACACACCATTGTAATCGGGCGAGTTTCTGCTTTCAAATGCAACAGTAATTTCTCGAGTTCGTCAATCCGTTCGTGAGATATGGGAGTTTGAAATTAAGGAATGGTTGAGAAACCATAAAAATTTTAGCAAGTCTGATACTCGAAACCAATAACTACAAAGGCCTAGGGGAAAAATGCACATACCTTTGTAATCGGGCGAGTTTCCAGTTTCAGATGCAAAAGGAATTTCTCGAGTTCGTCATCCCGTTCGCGAGATATGGGAGTTCGAAATTGAGGAATGGTTGAGAAACCATCCAAATTTTCGCAATTCTGAAGCTAGAAACCAATAACTACAATGGCCTAGGGGAAAATACACGTACCGTTGTAATCGGGCGAGTTTCTGCTTTCAGATGCAACAGGAATTTCTCGAGTTCGTCAATCCGTTCGCGAGATATTGGAGTTTGAAGTTAAGGAATGGTTGGGAAACCCTCAAAATTTTCGCAAGTCTGATACTCGAAACCAATAACTACAAAGGCCTAGGGGAAAAACACACATATCTTTGTAATCGGGCGAGTTTCTAATTTCAGATGCAACAGGAATATCTCGAGTTCGTCAATCCGTTCGCGAAATATGGGAGTTTGAAGTTAAGGAATGCTTGAGAAACCATCAAAATTTTCGCAAGTCTGATACTCGAAACCAATAACTACAAAGGCCTAGGGGAAAAATGCACATACCCTTGTAATCGGGCGAGTTTCCACTTTCAGATGCCACAGGAATTTCTCGAGTTCGTCATTCCGTTCGCGAGATACGGGAGTCTGAATTTAAGGAATGGTTGAGAAACCATCATAATTTTCGCAATTCTGACACTAGAAACCAATAACTACAATGGCCTAGGGGAAAATAAACATACCGTTGTAATCGGGCGAGTTTCTGCATTCAGATGCAACAGGAATTTCTCGAGTTCGTCAATCCGTTCGCGACATACGGGACTTTGAAGTTAAGGAATGCTTGAGAAACCATCAAAATTTTCGCAAGTCTGATACTCGAAACCAATAACTGGAATGACCTAGGGAAAAAGTACACACACCATTGTAATCGGGCGAGTTTCTGCTTTCAGATGCAACAGTAATTTCTCGAGTTCGTCAATCCGTTCGTGAGATATGGGAGTTCGAAATTGAGGAATGGTTGAAAAACCATCCAAATTTTCGCAATTCTGATGCTAGAAACCAATAACTACAAAGGCCTAGGGGAAAAATGCACATACCTTTGTAATCGGGCGAGTTTCCAGTTTCAGATGCAAAAGGAATTTCTCGAGTTCGTCATCCCGTTCGCGAGATATGGGAGTTCGAAGTTAAGGAATGGTTGAGAAACCATCAAAATTTTCGCAAGTCTGATACTCGAAACCAATAACTACAATGGCCTAGGGGAAAAATAAACATACCTTTGTAATCGGGCGAGTTTCCAGTTTCAGATGCAACAGGAATTTCTCGAGTACGTCATCCCGTTCGCGAGATATGGGAATTCGAAGTTAAGGAATGGTTGAGAAACCATCAAAACTTTCGCAATTCTGATACTCGAAACCAAAAACTGGAATGACCTAGGGGAAAAGTACACACACCATTGTAATCGGGCGAGTTTCCAGTTTCAGATGCAACAGGAATTTCTCGAGTTCGTCAATCCGTTCGTGAGGTATGGGAGTTTGAAATTAAGGAATGGTTGAGAAACCATCAAAATTTTCGCTGGTCTGATACTCGAAACCAATAACTGGAATGACCTAGGGGAAAAGTACACACACCATTGTAATCGGGCGAGTTTCTGCTTTCAGATGCAACAGTAATTTCCCGAGTTCGTCAATCCGTTCGTGAGGAATGGGAGTTTGAAGTTTAGGAATGCTTGAGAAACCATCAAAATTTTCGCAAGTCTGATACTCGAAACCAATAACTGGAATGACCTAGGGGAAAAGTACACACACCATTGTAATCGGGCGAGCTTCTGCTTTCAGATGCAACAGTAATTTCTCGAGTTCGTCAATCCGTTCGTGAGATATGGGAGTTCGAAATTGAGGAATGGTTGAAAAACCATCCAAATTTTCGCAATTCTGATGCTAGAAACCAATAACTACAAAGGCCTAGGGGAAAAATGCACATACCTTTGTAATCGGGCGAGTTTCCAGTTTCAGATGCAAAAGGAATTTCTCGAGTTCGTCATCCCGTTCGCGAGATATGGGAGTTCGAAGTTAAGGAATGGTTGAGAAACCATCAAAATTTTCGCAAGTCTGATACTCGAAACCAATAACTACAATGGCCTAGGGGAAAAATACACATACCTTTGTAATCGGGCGAGTTTCCAGTTTCAGATGCAACAGGAATTTCTCGAGTACGTCATCCCGTTCGCGAGATATGGGAGTTCGAAGTTAAGGAATGGTTGAGAAACCATCAAAACTTTCGCAATTCTGATACTCGAAACCAAAAACTGGAATGACCTAGGGGAAAAGTACACACACCATTGTAATCGGGCGAGTTTCTGCTTTCAGATGCAACAGTAATTTCCCGAGTTCGTCAATCCGTTCGTGAGGTATGGGAGTTTGAAATTAAGGAATGGTTGAGAAACCATCAAAATTTTCGCTGGTCTGATACTCGAAACCAATAACTGGAATGACCTAGGGGAAAAGTACACACACCATTGTAATCGGGCGAGTTTCTGCTTTCAGATGCAACAGTAATTTCCCGAGTTCGTCAATCCGTTCGTGAGGTATGGGAGTTTGAAGTTTAGGAATGCTTGAGAAACAATCAAAATTTTCGCAAGTCAGATACTCGAAACCAATAACTACAAAGGCATAGGGGAAAAATGCACATACCTTTGTAATCGGGCGAGTTTCTGCTTTCAGATGCAACAGGAATTTCTCGAGTTCGTCATCCCGTTCGCGAGATATGGATGTTCGAAGTTAAGGAATGGTTGAGAAACCATCAAATCTTTCGCAATTCTGATGCTAGAAACCAATAACTACAATGGCCTAGGGGAAAATACATATACCGTTGTAATCGGGCGAGTTTCTGCTTTCAGATGCAACAGGAATTTCTCGATTTCGTAAATCCGTTCGCGAGATATGGGAGTTTGAAGTTAAGGAATGCTTGAGAAACCATCAAAATTTTCGCTGGTCTGTTACTCGAAACCAATAACTGGAATGACCTAGGGGAAAAGTACACTCACCATTGTAATCGGGCGAGTTTCTGCTTTCAAATGCAACAGTAATTTCTCGAGTTCGTCAATCCGTTCGTGAGATATGGGAGTTTGAAATTAAGGAATGGTTGAGAAACCATCAAAATTTTCGCAAGTCTGATACTCGAAACCAATAACTACAAAGGCCTAGGGGAAAAATGCACATACCTTTGTAATCGGGCGAGTTTCCAGTTTCAGATGCAAAAGGAATTTCTCGAGTTCGTCATCCCGTTCGCGAGATATGGGAGTTCGAAATTGAGGAATGGTTGAGAAACCATCCAAATTTTCGCAATTCAGATGCTAGAAACCAATAACTACAATGGCCTAGGGGAAAATACACGTACCGTTGTAATCGGGCGAGTTTCTGCTTTCAGATTCAACAGGAATTTCTCGAGTTCGTCAATCCGTTCGCGAGATATGGGAGTTTGAAGTTAAGGAATGGTTGGGAAACCCTCAAAATTTTCGCAAGTCTGATACTCGAAACCAATAACTACAAAGGCCTAGGGGAAAAACACACATATCTTTGTAATCGGGCGAGTTTCTAATTTCAGATGCAACAGGAATATCTCGAGTTCGTCAATCCGTTCGCGAAATATGGGAGTTTGAAGTTAAGGAATGCTTGAGAAACCATCAAAATTTTCGCAAGTCTGATACTCGAAGCCAATAACTACAAAGGCCTAGGGGAAAAATGCACATACCCTTGTAATCGGGCGAGTTTCCACTTTCAGATGCCACAGGAATTTCTCGAGTTCGTCATTCCGTTCGCGAGATACGGGAGTCTGAATTTAAGGAATGGTTGAGAAACCATCATAATTTTCGCAATTCTGACGCTAGAAACCAATAACTACAATGGCCTAGGGGAAAATAAACATACCGTTGTAATCGGGCGAGTTTCTGCTTTCAGATGCAACAGGAAATACTCGAGTTCGTCAATCCGTTCGCGACATATGGGAGTTTGAAGTTAAGGAATGCTTGAGATACCATCAAAATTTTCGCAAGTCTGATACTCGAAACCAATAACTGGAATGACCTAGGGGAAAAGTTCACACACCATTGTAATCGGGCGAGTTTCTGCTTTCAGATGCAACAGTAATTTCTCGAGTTCGTCAATCCGTTCGTGAGATATGGGAGTTCGAAATTGAGGAATGGTTGAAAAACCATCCAAATTTTCGCAATTCTGATGCTAGAAACCAATAACTACAAAGGCCTAGGGGAAAAATGCACATACCTTTGTAATCGGGCGAGTTTCCAGTTTCAGATGCAAAAGGAATTTCTCGAGTTCGTCAATCCGTTCGTGAGATATGGGAGTTTGAAATTAAGGAATGGTTGAGAAACCATAAAAATTTTAGCAAGTCTGATACTCGAAACCAATAACTACAAAGGCCAAGGGGAAAAATGCACATACCTTTGTAATCGGGCGAGTTTCCAGTTTCAGATGCAAAAGGAATTTCTCGAGTTCGTCATCCCGTTCGCGAGATATGGGAGTTCGAAATTGAGGAATGGTTGAGAAACCATCCAAATTTTCGCAATTCTGAAGCTAGAAACCAATAACTACAATGGCCTAGGGGAAAATACACGTACCGTTGTAATCGGGCGAGTTTCTGCTTTCAGATGCAACAGGAATTTCTCGAGTTCGTCAATCCGTTCGCGAGATATTGGAGTTTGAAGTTAAGGAATGGTTGGGAAACCCTCAAAATTTTCGCAAGTCTGATACTCGAAACCAATAACTACAAAGGCCTAGGGGAAAAACACACATATCTTTGTAATCGGGCGAGTTTCTAATTTCAGATGCAACAGGAATATCTCGAGTTCGTCAATCCGTTCGCGAAATATGGGAGTTTGAAGTTAAGGAATGCTTGAGAAACCATCAAAATTTTCGCAAGTCTGATACTCGAAACCAATAACTACAAAGGCCTAGGGGAAAAATGCACATACCCTTGTAATCGGGCGAGTTTCCACTTTCAGATGCCACAGGAATTTCTCGAGTTCGTCATTCCGTTCGCGAGATACGGGAGTCTGAATTTAAGGAATGGTTGAGAAACCATCATAATTTTCGCAATTCTGACACTAGAAACCAATAACTACAATGGCCTAGGGGAAAATAAACATACCGTTGTAATCGGGCGAGTTTCTGCATTCAGATGCAACAGGAATTTCTCGAGTTCGTCAATCCGTTCGCGACATACGGGACTTTGAAGTTAAGGAATGCTTGAGAAACCATCAAAATTTTCGCAAGTCTGATACTCGAAACCAATAACTGGAATGACCTAGGGGAAAAGTACACACACCATTGTAATCGGGCGAGTTTCTGCTTTCAGATGCAACAGTAATTTCTCGAGTTCGTCAATCCGTTCGTGAGATATGGGAGTTCGAAATTGAGGAATGGTTGAAAAACCATCCAAATTTTCGCAATTCTGATGCTAGAAACCAATAACTACAAAGGCCTAGGGGAAAAATGCACATACCTTTGTAATCGGGCGAGTTTCCAGTTTCAGATGCAAAAGGAATTTCTCGAGTTCGTCATCCCGTTCGCGAGATATGGGAGTTCGAAGTTAAGGAATGGTTGAGAAACCATCAAAATTTTCGCAAGTCTGATACTCGAAACCAATAACTACAATGGCCTAGGGGAAAAATAAACATACCTTTGTAATCGGGCGAGTTTCCAGTTTCAGATGCAACAGGAATTTCTCGAGTACGTCATCCCGTTCGCGAGATATGGGAATTCGAAGTTAAGGAATGGTTGAGAAACCATCAAAACTTTCGCAATTCTGATACTCGAAACCAAAAACTGGAATGACCTAGGGGGAAAGTACACACACCATTGTAATCGGGCGAGTTTCCAGTTTCAGATGCAACAGGAATTTCTCGAGTTCGTCAATCCGTTCGTGAGGTATGGGAGTTTGAAATTAAGGAATGGTTGAGAAACCATCAAAATTTTCGCTGGTCTGATACTCGAAACCAATAACTGGAATGACCTAGGGGAAAAGTACACACACCATTGTAATCGGGCGAGTTTCTGCTTTCAGATGCAACAGTAATTTCCCGAGTTCGTCAATCCGTTCGTGAGGTATGGGAGTTTGAAGTTAAGGAATGCTTGAGAAACCATCAAAATTTTCGCAAGTCTGATACTCGAAACCAATAACTACAAAGGCATAGGGGAAAAATGCACATACCTTTGTAATCTGGCGAGTTTCCAGTTTCAGATGCAACAGGAATTTCTCGAGTTCGTCATCCCGTTCGCGAGATATGGGAGTTCGAAATTGAGGAATGGTTGAGAAACCATCCAAATTTTCGCAATTCTGATGCTAGAAACCAATAACTAGAATGGCCTAGTGGAAAATACACGTACCGTTGTAATCGGGCGAGTTTCTGCTTTCAGATGCAACAGGAATTTCTCGAGTTCGTCATCCCGTTCGCGAGATATGGGTGTTCCAAGTTAAGGAATGGTTGAGAAACCATCAAATCTTTCGCAATTCTGATGCTAGAAACCAATAACTACAATGGCCTAGGGGAAAATACACATACCGTTGTAATCGGGCGAGTTTCTGCTTTCAGATGCAACAGGAATTTCTCGATTTCGTAAATTCGTTCGCGAGATATGGGAGTTTGAAGTTAAGGAATGCTTGAGAAACCATCAAAATTTTCGCTGGTCTGTTACTCGAAACCAATAACTACAATGGCCTAGGGGAAAAATACACATACCTTTGTAATCGGGCGAGTTTCCAGTTTCAGATGCAACAGGAATTTCTCGAGTACGTCATCCCGTTCGCGAGATATGGGAGTTCGAAGTTAAGGAATGGTTGAGAAACCATCAAATCTTTCGCAATTCTGATACTCGAAACCAAAAACTGGCATGACCTAGGGGAAAAGTACACACACCATTGTAATCGGGCGAGTTTCTGCTTTCAGATGCAACAGTAATTTCCCGAGTTCGTCAATCAGTTCGTGAGGTATGGGAGTTTGAAATTAAGGAATGGTTGAGAAACCATCAAAATTTTCGCTGGTCTGATACTCGAAACCAATAACTGGAATGACCTAGGGGAAAAGTACACACACCATTGTAATCGGGCGAGTTTCTGCTTTCAGATGCAACAGTAATTTCCCGAGTTCGTCAATCCGTTCGTGAGGTATGGGAGTTTGAAGTTAAGGAATGCTTGAGAAACCATCAAAATTTTCGCAAGTCAGATACTCGAAACCAATAACTACAAAGGCATAGGGGAAAAATGCACATACCTTTGTAATCGGGCGAGTTTCCAGTTTCAGATGCAACAGGAATTTCTCGAGTTCGTCATCCCGTTCGCGAGATATGGGAGTTCGAAATTGAGGAATGGTTGAGAAACCATCCAAATTTTCGCAATTCTGATGCTAGAAACCAATAACTAGAATGGCCTAGTGGAAAATACACGTACCGTTGTAATCGGGCGAGTTTCTGCTTTCAGATGCAACAGGAATTTCTCGAGTTCGTCATCCCGTTCGCGAGATATGGGTGTTCGAAGTTAAGGAATGGTTGAGAAACCATCAAATCTTTCGCAATTCTGATGCTAGAAACCAATAACTACAATGGCCTAGGGGAAAATACACATACCGTTGTAATCGGGCGAGTTTCTGCTTTCAGATGCAACAGGAATTTCTCGATTTCGTAAATCCGTTCGCGAGATATGGGAGTTTGAAGTTAAGGAATGCTTGAGAAACCATCAAAATTTTCGCTGGTCTGTTACTCGAAACCAATAACTGGAATGACCTAGGGGAAAAGTACACACACCATTGTAATCGGGCGAGTTTCTGCTTTCAAATGCAACAGTAATTTCTCGAGTTCGTCAATCCGTTCGTGAGATATGGGAGTTTGAAATTAAGGAATGGTTGAGAAACCATCAAAATTTTCGCAAGTCTGATACTCGAAACCAATAACAACAAAGGCCTAGGGGAAAAATGCACATACCTTTGTAATCGGGCGAGTTTCCAGTTTCAGATGCAAAAGGAATTTCTCGAGTTCGTCATCCCGTTCGCGAGATATGGGAGTTCGAAATTGAGGAATGGTTGAGAAACCATCCAAATTTTCGCAATTCAGATGCTAGAAACCAATAACTACAATGGCCTAGGGGAAAATACACGTACCGTTGTAATCGGGCGAGTTTCTGCTTTCAGATTCAACAGGAATTTCTCGAGTTCGTCAATCCGTTCGCGAGATATGGGAGTTTGAAGTTAAGGAATGGTTGGGAAACCCTCAAAATTTTCGCAAGTCTGATACTCGAAACCAATAACTACAAAGGCCTAGGGGAAAAACACACATATCTTTGTAATCGGGCGAGTTTCTAATTTCAGATGCAACAGGAATTTCTCGATTTCGTCATCCCGTTCGCGAGATATGGGAGTTCGAAGTTAAGGAATGGTTGAGAAACCATCAAAATTTTCGCAAGTCTGATACTCGAACCAATAACTACAATGGCCTAGGGGAAAAATACACATACCTTTGTAATCGGGCGACTTTCCAGTTTCAGATGCAACAGGAATTTCTCGAGTACGTCAATCCCGTTCGCGAGATATGGGAGTTTGAAGTTAAGGAATGCTTGAGAACCATCAAAATTTTCGCAAGTCTGATACTCGAAACCAATAACTACAAAGGCATAGGGGAAAAATGCACATACCTTTGTAATCGGGCGAGTTTCCAGTTTCAGATGCAACAGGAATTTCTCGAGTTCGTCATCCCGTTCGCGAGATATGGGAGTTCGAATTGAGGAATGGTTGAGAAACCATCCAAATTTTCGCATTCTGATGCTAGAAACCAATAACTAGAATGGCCTAGTGGAAAATACACGTACCGTTGTAATCGGGCGAGTTTCTGCTTTCAGATGCAACAGGAATTTCTCGAGTTCGTCATCCCGTTCGCGAGATATGGGTGTTCCAAGTTAAGGAATGGTTGAGAAACCATCAAATCTTTCGCAATTCTGATGCTAGAAACCAATAACTACAATGGCCTAGGGGAAAATACACATACCGTTGTAATCGGGCGAGTTTCTGCTTTCAGATGCAACAGGAATTTCTCGATTTCGTAAATCCGTTCGCGAGATATGGGAGTTTGAAGTTAAGGAATGCTTGAGGAACCATCAAAATTTTCGCTGGTCTGTTACTCGAAACCAATAACTACAATGGCCTAGGGGAAAAATACACATACCTTTGTAATCGGGCGAGTTTCCAGTTTCAGATGCAACAGGAATTTCTCGAGTACGTCATCCGTTCGCGAGATATGGGAGTTCGAAGTTAAGGAATGGTTGAGAAACCATCAAAACTTTCGCAATTCTGATACTCGAAACCAAAAACTGGCATGACCTAGGGGAAAAGTACACACACCATGTAATCGGGCGAGTTTCTGCTTTCAGATGCAAACAGTAATTTCCCGAGTTCGTCAATCCGTTCGTGAGGTATGGGAGTTTGAAATTAAGGAATGGTTGAGAAACCATCAAAATTTCGCTGGTCTGATACTCGAAACCAATAACTGGAATGACCTAGGGGAAAAGTACACACACACCATTGTAATCGGGCGAGTTTCTGCTTTCAGATGCAACAGTAATTTCCCGAGTTCGTCAATCCGTTCGTGAGGTATGGGAGTTTGAAGTTAAGGAATGCTTGAGAAACCATCAAAATTTTCGCAAGTCAGATACTCGAAACCAATAACTACAAAGGCATAGGGGAAAAATGCACATACCTTTGTAATCGGGCGAGTTTCCAGTTTCAGATGCAACAGGAATTTCTCGAGTTCGTCATCCCGTTCGCGAGATATGGGAGTTCGAAATGAGGAATGGTTGAGAAACCATCCAAATTTTCGCAATTCTGATGCTAGAAACCAATAACTAGAATGGCCTAGTGGAAAATACACGTACCGTTGTAATCGGGCGAGTTTCTGCTTTCAGATGCAACAGGAATTTCTCGAGTTCGTCATCCCGTTCGCGAGATATGGGTGTTCGAAGTTAAGGAATGGTTGAGAAACCATCAAATCTTTCGCAATTCTGATGCTAGAAACCAATAACTAGAATGGCCTAGTGGAAAATACACGTACCGTTGTAATCGGGCGAGTTTCTGCTTTCAGATGCAACAGGAATTTCTCGAGTTCGTCATCCCGTTCGCGAGATATGGGTGTTCGAAGTTAAGGAATGGTTGAGAAACCATCAAAACTTTCGCAATTCTGATACTCGAAACCAAAAACTGGCATGACCAAGGGGAAAAGTACACACACCATTGTAATCGGGCGAGTTTCTGCTTTCAGATGCAACAGTAATTTCCCGAGTTCGTCAATCCGTTCGTGAGGTATGGGAGTTTGAAATTAAGGAATGGTTGAGAAACCATCAAAATTTTCGCTGGTCTGATACTCGAAACCAATAACTGGAATGACCTAGGGGAAAAGTACACACACCATTGTAATCGGGCGAGTTTCTGCTTTCAGATGCAACAGTAATTTCCCGAGTTCGTCAATACGTTCGTGAGGTATGGGAGTTTGAAGTTAAGGAATGCTTGAGAAACCATCAAAATTTTCGCAAGTCAGATACTCGAAACCAATAACTACAAAGGCATAGGGGAAAAATGCACATACCTTTGTAATCGGGCGAGTTTCCAGTTTCAGATGCAACAGGAATTTCTCGAGTTCGTCATCCCGTTCGCGAGATATGGGAGTTCGAAATTGAGGAATGGTTGAGAAACCATCCAAATTTTCGCAATTCTGATGCTAGAAACCAATAACTAGAATGGCCTAGTGGAAAATACACGTACCGTTGTAATCGGGCGAGTTTCTGCTTTCAGATGCAACAGGAATTTCTCGAGTTCGTCATCCCGTTCGCGAGATATGGGTGTTCGAAGTTAAGGAATGGTTGAGAAACCATCAAATCTTTCGCAATTCTGATGCTAGAAACCAATAACTACAATGGCCTAGGGGAAAATACACATACCGTTGTAATCGGGCGAGTTTCTGCTTTCAGATGCAACAGGAATTTCTCGATTTCGTAAATCCGTTCGCGAGATATGGGAGTTTGAAGTTAAGGAATGCTTGAGAAACCATCAAAATTTTCGCTGGTCTGTTACTCGAAACCAATAACTGGAATGACCTAGGGGAAAAGTACACACACCATTGTAATCGGGCGAGTTTCTGCTTTCAAATGCAACAGTAATTTCTCGAGTTCGTCAATCCGTTCGTGAGATATGGGAGTTTGAAATTAAGGAATGGTTGAGAATCCATCAAAATTTTCGCAAGTCTGATACTCGAAACCAATAACTACAAAGGCCTAGGGGAAAAATGCACATACCTTTGTAATCGGGCGAGTTTCCAGTTTCAGATGCAAAAGGAATTTCTCGAGTTCGTCATCCCGTTCGCGAGATATGGGAGTTCGAAATTGAGGAATGGTTGAGAAACCATCCAAATTTTCGCAATTCAGATGCTAGAAACCAATAACTACAATGGCCTAGGGGAAAATAAACATACCGTTGTAATCGGGCGAGTTTCTGCTTTCAGATGCAACAGGAAATTCTCGAGTTCGTCAATCCGTTCGCGACATATGGGAGTTTGAAGTTAAGGAATGCTTGAGATACCATCAAAATTTTCGCAAGTCTGATACTCGAAACCAATAACTGGAATGACCTAGGGGAAAAGTACACACGCCATTGTAATCGGGCGAGTTTCTGCTTTCAGATGCAACAGTAATTTCTCGAGTTCGTCAATCCGTTCGTGAGATATGGGAGTTCGAAATTGAGGAATGGTTGAAAAACCATCCAAATTTTCGCAATTCTGATGCTAGAAACCAATAACTACAAAGGCCTAGGGGAAAAATGCACATACCTTTGTAATCGGGCGAGTTTCCAGTTTCAGATGCAAAAGGAATTTCTCGAGTTCGTCATCCCGTTCGCGAGATATGGGAGTTCGAAATTGAGGAATGGTTGAGAAACCATCAAAATTTTCGCAAGTCTGATACACGAAACCAATAACTACAATGGCCTAGGGGAAAAATACACATACCTTTGTAATCGGGCGAGTTTCCAGTTTCAGATGCAACAGGAATTTCTCGAGTTCGTCATCCCGTTCGCGAGATATGGGAGTTCGAAATTGAGGAATGGTTGAGAAACCATCCAAATTTTCGCAATTCTGATGCTAGAAACCAATAACTACAATGGCCTAGGGGAAAATACACGTACCGTTGTAATCGGGCGAGTTTCTGCTTTCAGATGCAACAGGAATTTCTCGAGTTCGTCATCCCGTTTGCGAGATATGGGTGTTCGAAGTTAAGGAATGGTTGAGAAACCATCAAAACTTTCGCAATTCTGATGCTAGAAACGAATAACTACAATGGCCTAGGGGAAAATACACATACCGTTGTAATCGGGCGAGTTTCTGCTTTCAGATGCAACAGGAATTTCTCGAGTTCGTCATCCCGTTTGCGAGATATGGGTGTTCGAAGTTAAGGAATGGTTGAGAAACCATCAAAATTTTCGCAAGTCTGATACTCGAAACCAATAACTACAATGGCCTAGGGGAAAAATACACATACCTTTGTAATCGGGCGAGTTTCTGCTTTCAGATGCAACAGTAATTTCCCGAGTTCGTCAATCCGTTCGTGAGGTATGGGAGTTTGAAATTAAGGAATGGTTGAGAAACCATCAAAATTTTCGCTGGTCTGATACTCGAAACCAATAACTGGAATGACCTAGGGGAAAAGTACACACACCATTGTAATCGGGCGAGTTTCTGCTTTCAGATGCAACAGTAACTTCCCGAGTTCGTCAATCCGTTCGTGAGGTATGGGAGTTTGAAGTTAAGGAATGCTTGAGAAACCATCAAAATTTTCGCAAGTCTGATACTCGAAACCAATAACTACAAAGGCATAGGGGAAAAATGCACATACCTTTGTAATCGGGCGAGTTTCCAGTTTCAGATGCAACAGGAATTTCTCGAGTTCGTCATCCCGTTCGCGAGATATGGGAGTTCGAAATTGAGGAATGGTTGAGAAACCATCCAAATTTTCGCAATTCTGATGCTAGAAACCAATAACTAGAATGGCCTAGTGGAAAATACACGTACCGTTGTAATCGGGCGAGTTTCTGCTTTCAGATGCAACAGGAATTTCTCGAGTTCGTCATCCCGTTCGCGAGATATGGGTGTTCGAAGTTAAGGAATGGTTGAGAAACCATCAAATCTTTCGCAATTCTGATGCTAGAAACCAATAACTAGAATGGCCTAGTGGAAAATACACGTACCGTTGTAATCGGGCGAGTTTCTGCTTTCAGATGCAACAGGAATTTCTCGAGTTCGTCATCCCGTTCGCGAGATATGGGTGTTCGAAGTTAAGGAATGGTTGAGAAACCATCAAAACTTTCGCAATTCTGATACTCGAAACCAAAAACTGGCATGACCTAGGGGAAAAGTACACACACCATTGTAATCGGGCGAGTTTCTGCTTTCAGATGCAACAGTAATTTCCCGAGTTCGTCAATCCGTTCGTGAGGTATGGGAGTTTGAAATTAAGGAATGGTTGAGAAACCATCAAAATTTTCGCTGGTCTGATACTCGAAACCAATAACTGGAATGACCTAGGGGAAAAGTACACACACCATTGTAATCGGGCGAGTTTCTGCTTTCAGATGCAACAGTAACTTCCCGAGTTCGTCAATCCGTTCGTGAGGTATGGGAGTTTGAAGTTAAGGAATGCTTGAGAAACCATCAAAATTTTCGCAAGTCTGATACTCGAAACCAATAACTACAAAGGCATAGGGGAAAAATGCACATACCTTTGTAATCGGGCGAGTTTCCAGTTTCAGATGCAACAGGAATTTCTCGAGTTCGTCATCCCGTTCGCGAGATATGGGAGTTCGAAATTGAGGAATGGTTGAGAAACCATCCAAATTTTCGCAATTCTGATGCTAGAAACCAATAACTAGAATGGCCTAGTGGAAAATACACGTACCGTTGTAATCGGGCGAGTTTCTGCTTTCAGATGCAACAGGAATTTCTCGAGTTCGTCATCCCGTTCGCGAGATATGGGTGTTCGAAGTTAAGGAATGGTTGAGAAACCATCAAATCTTTCGCAATTCTGATGCTAGAAACCAATAACTACAATGGCCTAGGGGAAAATACACATACCGTTGTAATCGGGCGAGTTTCTGCTTTCAGATGCAACAGGAATTTCTCGATTTCGTAAATCCGTTCGCGAGATATGGGAGTTTGAAGTTAAGGAATGCTTGAGAAACCATCAAAATTTTCGCTGGTCTGTTACTCGAAACCAATAACTGGAATGACCTAGGGGAAAAGTACACACACCATTGTAATCGGGCGAGTTTCTGCTTTCAGATGCAACAGTAATTTCCCGAGTTCGTCAATCCGTTCGTGAGGTATGGGAGTTTGAAATTAAGGAATGGTTGAGAAACCATCAAAATTTTCGCAAGTCTGATACTCGAAACCAATAACTACAAAGGCCTAGGGGAAAAATGCACATACCTTTGTAATCGGGCGAGTTTCCAGTTTCAGATGCAAAAGGAATTTCTCGAGTTCGTCATCCCGTTCGCGAGATATGGGAGTTCGAAATTGAGGAATGGTTGAGAAACCATCAAAATTTTCGCAATTCAGATGCTAGAAACCAATAACTACAATGGCCTAGGGGAAAATACACGTACCGTTGTAATCGGGCGAGTTTCTGCTTTCAGATTCAACAGGAATTTCTCGAGTTCGTCAATCCGTTCGCGAGATATGGGAGTTTGAAGTTAAGGAATGGTTGGGAAACCCTCAAAATTTTCGCAAGTCTGATACTCGAAACCAATAACTGGAATGACCTAGGGGAAAAGTACACACACCATTGTAATCGGGCGAGTTTCTGCTTTCAGATGCAACAGTAATTTCTCGAGTTCGTCAATCCGTTCGTGAGATATGGGAGTTCGAAATTGAGGAATGGTTGAAAAACCATCCAAATTTTCGCAATTCTGATGCTAGAAACCAATAACTACAAAGGCCTAGGGGAAAAATGCACATACCTTTGTAATCGGGCGAGTTTCCAGTTTCAGATGCAAAAGGAATTTCTCGAGTTCGTCATCCCGTTCGCGAGATATGGGAGTTCGAAATTGAAGAATGGTTGAGAAACCATCAAAATTTTCGCAAGTCTGATACACGAAACCAATAACTACAATGGCCTAGGGGAAAAATACACATACCTTTGTAATCGGGCGAGTTTCCAGTTTCAGATGCAACAGGAATTTCTCGAGTTCGTCATCCCGTTCGCGAGATATGGGAGTTCGAAATTGAGGAATGGTTGAGAAACCATCCAAATTTTCGCAATTCTGATGCTAGAAACCAATAACTACAATGGCCTAGGGGAAATACACGTACCGTTGTAATCGGGCGAGTTTCTGCTTTCAGATGCAACAGGAATTTCTCGAGTTCGTCATCCCGTTCGCGAGATATGGGTGTTCGAAGTTAAGGAATGGTTGAGAAACCATCAAAACTTTCGCAATTCTGATGCTAGAAACGAATAACTACAATGGCCTAGGGGAAAATACACATACCGTTGTAATCGGGCGAGTTTCTGCTTTCAGATGCAACAGGAATTTCTCGAGTTCGTCAATCCGTCCGCGAGATATGGGAGTTTGAAGTTAAGGAATGCTTGAGAAACCATCAAAATTTTCGCAAGTCTGATACTCCAAACCAATAACTACAAAGCCCTAGGGCAAAAATGCACATACCTTTGTAATCGGGCGAGTTTCCACTTTCAGATGCAACAGGAATTTCTCGAGTGCGTCATTCCGTTCGCGAGATATGAGAGTTTGAAGTTAAGGAATGGTTGAGAAACCATCAAAATTCTCGCAATTCTGATGCAAGAAACGAATAACTGGAAAGGCCTAGGGGAAAAGTACACAAACCATTGTAATCGGGCGAGTTTCTGCTTTCAGATGCAACAGTAATTTCCCGAGTTCGTCAATCCGTTCGTGAGGTATGGGAGTTTGAAGTTAAGGAATGCTTGAGAAACCATCAAAATTTTCGCAAGTCTGATACTCGAAACCAATAACTACAAAGGCATAGGGGAAAAATGCACATACCTTTGTAATCGGGCGAGCTTCCAGTTTCAGATGCAACAGGAATTTCTCGAGTTCGTCATCCCGTTCGCGAGATATGGGAGTTCGAAATTAAGGAATGGTTAAGAAACCATCCAAATTTTCGCAATTCTGATGCTAGAAACCAATAACTACAATGGCGTAAGGGAAAATACACATACCGTTGTAATCGGGCGAGTTTCTGCTTTCAGATGCAACAGGAATTTCTCGATTTCGTAAATCCGTTCGCGAGATATGGGAGTTTGAAGTTAAGGAATGCTTGAGAAACCATCAAAATTTTCGCTGGTCTGTTACTCGAAACCAATAACTGGAATGACCTAGGGGAAAAGTACACACACCATTGTAATCGGGCGAGTTTCTGCTTTCAAATGCAACAGTAATTTCTCGAGTTCGTCAATCCGTTCGTGAGATATGGGAGTTTGAAATTAAGGAATGGTTGAGAAACCATCAAAATTTTCGCAAGTCTGATACTCGAAACCAATAACTACAGAGGCCTAGGGGAAAAATGCACATACCTTTGTAATCGGGCGAGTTTCCAGTTTCAGATGCAAAAGGAATTTCTCGAGTTCGTCATCCCGCTCGCGAGATATGGGAGTTCGAAATTGAGGAATGGTTGAGAAACCATCCAAATTTTCGCAATTCAGATGCTAGAAACCAATAACTACAATGGCCTAGGGGAAAATACACGTACCGTTGTAATCGGGCGAGTTTCTGCTTTCAGATTCAACAGGAATTTCTCGAGTTCGTCAATCCGTTCGCGAGATATGGGAGTTTGAAGTTAAGGAATGGTTGGGAAACCCTCAAAATTTTCGCAAGTCTGATACTCGAAACCAATAACTACAAAGGCCTAGGGGAAAAACACACATATCTTTGTAATCGGGCGAGTTTCTAATTTCAGATGCAACAGGAATATCTCGAGTTCGTCAATCCGTTCGCGAAATATGGGAGTTTGAAGTTAAGGAATGCTTGAGAAACCATCAAAATTTTCGCAAGTCTGATACTCGAAGCCAATAACTACAAAGGCCTAGGGGAAAAATGCACATACCCTTGTAATCGGGCGAGTTTCCACTTTCAGATGCCACAGGAATTTCTCGAGTTCGTCATTCCGTTCGCGAGATACGGGAGTCTGAATTTAAGGAATGGTTGAGAAACCATCATAATTTTCGCAATTCTGACGCTAGAAACCAATAACTACAATGGCCTAGGGGAAAATAAACATACCGTTGTAATCGGGCGAGTTTCTTCTTTCAGATGCAACAGGAAATTCTCGAGTTCGTCAATCCGTTCGCGACATATGGGAGTTTGAAGTTAAGGAATGCTTGAGATACCATCAAAATTTTCGCAAGTCTGATACTCGAAACCAATAACTGGAATGACCTAGGGGAAAAGTACACACACCATTGTAATCGGGCGAGTTTCTGCTTTCAGATGCAACAGTAATTTCTCGAGTTCGTCAATCCGTTCGTGAGATATGGGAGTTCGAAATTGAGGAATGGTTGAAAAACCATCCAAATTTTCGCAATTCTGATGCTAGAAACCAATAACTACAAAGGCCTAGGGGAAAAATGCACATACCTTTGTAATCGGGCGAGTTTCCAGTTTCAGATGCAACAGGAATTTCTCGAGTTCGTCATCCCGTTCGCGAGATATGGGAGTTCGAAATTGAGGAATGGTTGAGAAACCATCCAAATTTTCGCAAGTCTGATACTCGAAACCAATAACTGGAATGACCTAGGGGAAAAGTACACACACCATTGTAATCGGGCGAGTTTCTGCTTTCAGATGCAACAGTAATTTCTCGAGTTCGTCAATCCGTTCGTGAGATATGGGAGTTCGAAATTGAGGAATGGTTGAAAAACCATCCAAATTTTCGCAATTCTGATGCTAGAAACCAATAACTACAAAGGCCTAGGGGAAAAATGCACATACCTTTGTAATCGGGCGAGTTTCCAGTTTCAGATGCAAAAGGAATTTCTCGAGTTCGTCATCCCGTTCGCGAGATATGGGAGTTCGAAATTGAGGAATGGTTGAGAAACCATCAAAATTTTCGCAAGTCTGATACACGAAACCAATAACTACAATGGCCTAGGGGAAAAATACACATACCTTTGTAATCGGGCGAGTTTCCAGTTTCAGATGCAACAGGAATTTCTCGAGTTCGTCATCCCGTTCGCGAGATATGGGAGTTCGAAATTGAGGAATGGTTGAGAAACCATCCAAATTTTCGCAATTCTGATGCTAGAAACCAATAACTACAATGGCCTAGGGGAAAATACACGTACCGTTGTAATCGGGCGAGTTTCTGCTTTCAGATGCAACAGGAATTGCTCGAGTTCGTCATCCCGTTCGCGAGATATGGGTGTTCGAAGTTAAGGAATGGTTGAGAAACCATCAAAACTTTCGCAATTCTGATGCTAGAAACGAATAACTACAATGGCCTAGGGGAAAATACACATACCGTTGTAATCGGGCGAGTTTCTGCTTTCAGATGCAACAGGAATTTCTCGAGTTCGTCAATCCGTCCGCGAGATATGGGAGTTTGAAGTTAAGGAATGCTTGAGAAACCATCAAAATTTTCGCAAGTCTGATACTCCAAACCAATAACTACAAAGCCCTAGGGCAAAAATGCACATACCTTTGTAATCGGGCGAGTTTCCACTTTCAGATGCAACAGGAATTTCTCGAGTGCGTCATTCCGTTCGCGAGATATGAGAGTTTGAAGTTAAGGAATGGTTGAGAAACCATCAAAATTCTCGCAATTCTGATGCAAGAAACGAATAACTGGAAAGGCCTAGGGGAAAAGTACACAAACCATTGTAATCGGGCGAGTTTCTGCTTTCAGATGCAACAGTAATTTCCCGAGTTCGTCAATCCGTTCGTGAGGTATGGGAGTTTGAAGTTAAGGAATGCTTGAGAAACCATCAAAATTTTCGCAAGTCTGATACTCGAAACCAATAACTACAAAGGCATAGGGGAAAAATGCACATACCTTTGTAATCGGGCGAGTTTCCAGTTTCAGATGCAAAAGGAATTTCTCGAGTTCGTCATCCCGTTCGCGAGATATGGGAGTTCGAAATTGAGGAATGGTTGAGAAACCATCCAAATTTTCGCAATTCTGAAGCTAGAAACCAATAACTACAATGGCCTAGGGGAAAATACACGTACCGTTGTAATCGGGCGAGTTTCTGCTTTCAGATGCAACAGGAATTTCTCGAGTTCGTCAATCCGTTCGCGAGATATTGGAGTTTGAAGTTAAGGAATGGTTGGGAAACCCTCAAAATTTTCGCAAGTCTGATACTCGAAACCAATAACTACAAAGGCCTAGGGGAAAAACACACATATCTTTGTAATCGGGCGAGTTTCTAATTTCAGATGCAACAGGAATATCTCGAGTTCGTCAATCCGTTCGCGAAATATGGGAGTTTGAAGTTAAGGAATGCTTGAGAAACCATCAAAATTTTCGCAAGTCTGATACTCGAAACCAATAACTACAAAGGCCTAGGGGAAAGATGCACATACCCTTGTAATCGGGCGAGTTTCCACTTTCAGATGCCACAGGAATTTCTCGAGTTCGTCATTCCGTTCGCGAGATACGGGAGTCTGAATTTAAGGAATGGTTGAGAAACCATCATAATTTTCGCAATTCTGACACTAGAAACCAATAACTACAATGGCCTAGGGGAAAATAAACATACCGTTGTAATCGGGCGAGTTTCTGCATTCAGATGCAACAGGAATTTCTCGAGTTCGTCAATCCGTTCGCGACATACGGGAGTTTGAAGTTAAGGAATGCTTGAGAAACCATCAAAATTTTCGCAAGTCTGATACTCGAAACCAATAACTGGAATGACCTAGGGGAAAAGTACACACACCATTGTAATCGGGCGAGTTTCTGCTTTCAGATGCAACAGAAATTTCTCGAGTTCGTCAATCCGTTCGTGAGATATGGGAGTTCGAAATTGAGGAATGGTTGAAAAACCATCCAAATTTTCGCAATTCTGATGCTAGAAACCAATAACTACAAAGGCCTAGGGGAAAAATGCACATACCTTTGTAATCGGGCGAGTTTCCAGTTTCAGATGCAAAAGGAATTTCTCGAGTTCGTCATCCCGTTCGCGAGATATGGGGGTTCGACGTTAAGGAATGGTTGAGAAACCATCAAAATTTTCGCAAGTCTGATACTCGAAACCAATAACTACAATGGCCTAGGGGAAAAATAAACATACCTTTGTAATCGGGCGAGTTTCCAGTTTCAGATGCAACAGGAATTTCTCGAGTACGTCATCCCGTTCGCGAGATATGGGAATTCGAAGTTAAGGATTGGTTGAGAAACCATCAAAACTTTCGCAATTCTGATACTCGAAACCAAAAACTGGAATGACCTAGGGGAAAAGTACACACACCATTGTAATCGGGCGAGTTTCTGCTTTCAGATGCAACAGTAATTTCCCGAGTTCGTCAATCCGTTCGTGAGGTATGGGAGTTTGAAATTAAGGAATGGTTGAGAAACCATCAAAATTTTCGCTGGTCTGATACTCGAAACCAATAACTGGAATGACCTAGGGGAAAAGTACACACACCATTGTAATCGGGCGAGTTTCTGCTTTCAGATGCAACAGTAATTTCCCGAGTTCGTCAATCCGTTCGTGAGGTATGGGAGTGTGAAGTTAAGGAATGCTTGAGAAACCATCAAAATTTTCGCAAGTCTGATACTCGAAACCAATAACTACAAAGGCATAGGGGAAAAATGCACATACCTTTGTAATCGGGCGAGTTTCCAGTTTCAGATGCAACAGGAATTTCTCGAGTTCGTCATCCCGTTCGCGAGATATGGGAGTTCGAAATTGAGGAATGGTTGAGAAACCATCCAAATTTTCGCAATTCTGATGCTAGAAACCAATAACTAGAATGGCCTAGTGGAAAATACACGTACCGTTGTAATCGGGCGAGTTTCTGCTTTCAGATGCAACAGGAATTTCTCGAGTTCGTCATCCCGTTCGCGAGATATGGGTGTTCGAAGTTAAGGAATGGTTGAGAAACCATCAAATCTTTCGCAATTCTGATGCTAGAAACCAATAACTACAATGGCCTAGGGGAAAATACACATACCGTTGTAATCGGGCGAGTTTCTGCTTTCAGATGCAACAGGAATTTCTCGATTTCGTAAATCCGTTCGCGAGATATGGGAGTTTGAAGTTAAGGAATGCTTGAGAAACCATCAAAATTTTCGCTGGTCTGTTACTCGAAACCAATAACTACAATGGCCTAGGGGAAAAATACACATACCTTTGTAATCGGGCGAGTTTCCAGTTTCAGATGCAACAGGAATTTCTCGAGTACGTCATCCCGTTCGCGAGATATGGGAGTTCGAAGTTAAGGAATGGTTGAGAAACCATCAAAACTTTCGCAATTCTGATACTCGAAACCAAAAACTGGCATGACCTAGGGGAAAAGTACACACACCATTGTAATCGGGCGAGTTTCTGCTTTCAGATGCAACAGTAATTTCCCGAGTTCGTCAATCCGTTCGTGAGGTATGGGAGTTTGAAATTAAGGAATGGTTGAGAAACCATCAAAATTTTCGCTGGTCTGTAACTCGAAACCAATAACTGGAATGACCTAGGGGAAAAGTACACACACCATTGTAATCGGGCGAGTTTCTGCTTTCAGATGCAACAGTAATTTCCCGAGTTCGTCAATCCGTTCGTGAGGTATGGGAGTTTGAAGTTAAGGAATGCTTGAGAAACCATCAAAATTTTCGCAAGTCAGATACTCGAAACCAATAACTACAAAGGCATAGGGGAAAAATGCACATACCTTTGTAATCGGGCGAGTTTCCAGTTTCAGATGCAACAGGAATTTCTCGAGTTCGTCATCCCGTTCGCGAGATATGGGTGTTCGAAGTTAAGGAATGGTTGAGAAACCATCAAATCTTTCGCAATTCTGATGCTAGAAACCAATAACTACAATGGCCTAGGGGAAAATACACATACCGTTGTAATCGGGCGAGTTTCTGCTTTCAGATGCAACAGGAATTTCTCGATTTCGTAAATCCGTTCGCGAGATATGGGAGTTTGAAGTTAAGGAATGCTTGAGAAACCATCAAAATTTTCGCTGGTCTGTTACTCGAAACCAATAACTGGAATGACCTAGGGGAAAAGTACACACACCATTGTAATCGGGCGAGTTTCTGCTTTCAAATGCAACAGTAATTTCTCGAGTTCGTCAATCCGTTCGTGAGATATGGGAGTTTGAAATTAAGGAATGGTTGAGAAACCATCAAAATTTTCGCAAGTCTGATACTCGAAACCAAAAACTACAAAGGCCTAGGGGAAAAATGCACATACCTTTGTAATCGGGCGAGTTTCCAGTTTCAGATGCAAAAGGAATTTCTCGAGTTCGTCATCCCGTTCGCGAGATATGGGAGTTCGAAATTGAGGAATGGTTGAGAAACCATCCAAATTTTCGCAATTCAGATGCTAGAAACCAATAACTACAATGGCCTAGGGGAAAATACACGTACCGTTGTAATCGGGCGAGTTTCTGCTTTCAGATTCAACAGGAATTTCTCGAGTTCGTCAATCCGTTCGCGAGATATGGGAGTTTGAAGTTAAGGAATGGTTGGGAAACCCTCAAAATTTTCGCAATTCTGATACTCGAAACCAATAACTACAAAGGCCTAGGGGAAAAACACACATATCTTTGTAATCGGGCGAGTTTCTAATTTCAGATGCAACAGGAATATCTCGAGTTCGTCAATCCGTTCGCGAAATATGGGAGTTTGAAGTTAAGGAATGCTTGAGAAACCATCAAAATTTTCGCAAGTCTGATACTCGAAGCCAATAACTACAAAGGCCTAGGGGAAAAATGCACATACCCTTGTAATCGGGCGAGTTTCCACTTTCAGATGACACAGGAATTTCTCGAGTTCGTCATTCCGTTCGCGAGATACGGGAGTCTGAATTTAAGGAATGGTTGAGAAACCATCATAATTTTCGCAATTCTGACGCTAGAAACCAATAACTACAATGTCCTAGGGGAAAATAAACATACCGTTGTAATCGGGCGAGTTTCTGCTTTCAGATGCAACAGGAAATTCTCGAGTTCGTCAATCCGTTCGCGACATATGGGAGTTTGAAGTTAAGGAATGCTTGAGATACCATCAAAATTTTCGCAAGTCTGATACTCGAAACCAATAACTGGAATGACCTAGGGGAAACGTACACACACCATTGTAATCGGGCGAGTTTCTGCTTTCAGATGCAACAGTAATTTCTCGAGTTCGTCAATCCGTTCGTGAGATATGGGAGTTCGAAATTGAGGAATGGTTGAAAAACCATCCAAATTTTCGCAATTCTGATGCTAGAAACCAATAACTACAAAGGCCTAGGGGAAAAATGCACATGCCTTTGTAATCGGGCGAGTTTCCAGTTTCAGATGCAAAAGGAATTTCTCGAGTTCGTCATCCCGTTCGCGAGATATGGGAGTTCGAAATTGAGGAATGGTTGAGAAACCATCAAAATTTTCGCAAGTCTGATACACGAAACCAATAACTACAATGGCCTAGGGGAAAAATACACATACCTTTGTAATCGGGCGAGTTTCCAGTTTCAGATGCAACAGGAATTTCTCGAGTTCGTCATCCCGTTCGCGAGATATGGGAGTTCGAAATTGAGGAATGGTTGAGAAACCATCCAAATTTTCGCAATTCTGATGCTAGAAACCAATAACTACAATGGCCTAGGGGAAAATACACGTACCGTTGTAATCGGGCGAGTTTCTGCTTTCAGATGCAACAGGAATTTCTCGAGTTCGTCAATCCGTTCGTGAGGTATGGGAGTTTGAAGTTAAGGAATGCTTGAGAAACCATCAAAATTTTCGCAAGTCTGATACTCGAAACCAATAACTACAAAGGCATAGGGGAAAAATGCACATACCTTTGTAATCGGGCGAGTTTCCAGTTTCAGATGCAACAGGAATTTCTCGAGTTCGTCATCCCGTTCGCGAGATATGGGAGTTCGAAATTAAGGAATGGTTAAGAAACCATCCAAATTTTCGCAATTCTGATGCTAGAAACCAATAACTACAATGGCGTAAGGGAAAATACACATACCGTTGTAATCGGGCGAGTTTCTGCTTTCAGATGCAACAGGAATTTCTCGATTTCGTAAATCCGTTCGCGAGATATGGGAGTTTGAAGTTAAGGAATGCTTGAGAAACCATCAAAATTTTCGCTGGTCTGTTACTCGAAACCAATAACTGGAATGACCTAGGGGAAAAGTACACACACCATTGTAATCGGGCGAGTTTCTGCTTTCAAATGCAACAGTAATTTCTCGAGTTCGTCAATCCGTTCGTGAGATATGGGAGTTTGAAATTAAGGAATGGTTGAGAAACCATAAAAATTTTCGCAAGTCTGATACTCGAAACCAATAACTACAAAGGCCTAGGGGAAAAATGCACATACCTTTGTAATCGGGCGAGTTTCCAGTTTCAGATGCAAAAGGAATTTCTCGAGTTCGTCATCCCGTTCGCGAGATATGGGAGTTCGAAATTGAGGAATGGTTCAGAAACCATCCAAATTTTCGCAATTCTGAAGTTAGAAACCAATAACTACAATGGCCTAGGGGAAAATACACGTACCGTTGTAATCGGGCGAGTTTCTGCTTTCAGATGCAACAGGAATATCTCGAGTTCGTCAATCCGTTCGCGAGATATTGGAGTTTGAAGTTAAGGAATGGTTGGGAAACCCTCAAAATTTTCGCAAGTCTGATACTCGAAACCAATAACAACAAAGGCCTAGGGGAAAAACACACATATCTTTGTAATCGGGCGAGTTTCTAATTTCAGATGCAACAGGAATATCTCGAGTTCGTCAATCCGTTCGCGAAATATGGGAGTTTGAAGTTAAGGAATGGTTGAGAAACCATCATAATTTTCGCAATTCTGACACTAGAAACCAATAACTACAATGGCCTAGGGGAAAATAAACATACCGTTGTAATCGGGCGAGTTTCTGCACTCAGATGCAACAGGAATTTCTCGAGTTCGTCAATCCGTTCGCGACATACGGGAGTTTGAAGTTAAGGAATGCTTGAGAAACCATCAAAATTTTCGCAAGTCTGATACTCGAAACCAATAACTGGAATGACCTAGGGGAAAAGTACACACACCATTGTAATCGGGCGAGTTTCTGCTTTCAGATGCAACAGTAATTTCTCGAGTTCGTCAATCCGTTCGTGAGATATGGGAGTTCGAAATTGAGGAATGGTTGAAAAACCATCCAAATTTTCGCAATTCTGATGCCAGAAACCAATAACTACAAAGGCCTAGGGGAAAAATGCACATACCTTTGTAATCGGGCGAGTTTCCAGTTTCAGATGCAAAAGGAATTTCTCGAGTTCGTCATCCCGTTCGCGAGATATGGGAGTTCGAAGTTGAGGAATGGTTGAGAAACCATCAAAATTTTCGCAAGTCTGATACACGAAACCAATAACTACAATGGCCTAGGGGAAAAATACACATACCTTTGTAATCGGGCGAGTTTCCAGTTTCAGATGCAACAGGAATTTCTCGAGTTCGTCATCCCGTTCGCGAGATATGGGAGTTCGAAATTGAGGAATGGTAGAGAAACCATCCAAATTTTCGCAATTCTGATGCTAGAAACCAATAACTACAATGGCCTAGGGGAAAATACACGTACCGTTGCAATCGCGCGAGTTTCCACTTTCAGATGCAACAGGAATTTCTCGAGTTCGTCATTCCGTTCGCGAGACATGGGAGTTTGAAGTTAAGGAATGGTTGAGAAACCATCAAAATTTTCGCAAATCTGATACTCGAAACCAATAACTGGAATGGCCTAGGTGAAAATACACATACCGTTGTAATCGGGCGAGTTTCTGCTTTCAGATGCAACAGGAATTTCTCGAGTTCGTCAATCCGTTCGCGAGATATGGGAGTTTGAAGTTAAGGAATGCTTGAGAAACCATCAAAATTTTCGCAAGTCTGATACTCGATACCAATAACTACAAAGCCCTAGGGGAAAAATGCACATACCTTTGTAATCGGGCGAGTTTCCACTTTCAGATGCAACAGGAATTTCTCGACTGCGTCATTCCGTTCGCGAGATATGAGAGTTTGAAGTTAAGGAATGGTTGAGAAACCATCAAAATTCTCCGCAATTCTGATGCAAGAAACGAATAACTGGGAAGGCCCAGGGGAAAAAGTACACAAACCATTGTAATCGGGCGAGTTTCTACTTTCAGATGCAACAGGGATTTCTCGAGTTCGTCATATCCGTTCGCGAGATATGGGAGTTTGAAGTTAAGGAATGCTTGAGAAACCATCAAAATTTTCTGCAAGTCGGATACTCGAAACCAATAACTACAATGGCCTAGGGGAAAAATACACACACCTTTGTAATCGCGGGCGAGTTTCCACGTTCAGATGCAACAGGAATTTCTCGAGTTTCGTCATTCCGTTCGCAAGATATGGGAGTTTGAAGTTAAGGAATGTTGAGAAGCCATCAAAATTTTCGCAATTCTGACGTTAGAAACCAATAACTACAACGGCCTAGGGGAAAATACACATACCGTTGTAATCGGGCGAGTTTCTGCTTTCAGATGCAAGAGGAATTTCTCGAGTGCGTCATTCCGTTCGCGTGATATGAGAGTTTGAAGTTAAGGAATGCTTGAGAAACCATCAAAATTTTCGCAAGTCTGATACTCGAAACCCAATAACTACAAAGGCTTAGGGGAAAAATGCACATGCCTTTGCAATCGGGCGAGTTTCCACTTTCAGATGCAACAGGAATTTCTCGAGTTCGTCATTCCGTTCGCGAGACATGGGAGTTTGAAGTTCAGGAATGGTTTAGAAACCATCAAAATTTTCGCAAATCTGATACTCGAAACCAATAACTGGAATGGCCTAGGTGAAAATACACATACCGTTGTAATCGGGCGAGTTCTTCTGCTTTCAGATGCAACAGGAATTTCTCGAGTTCGTCAATCCGTTCGCGAGATATGGGAGTTTGAAGTTAAGGAATGCTTGAGAAACCATCAAAATTTTCGCAAGTCTGATACTCGATACCAATAACTACAAAGCCCTAGGGGAAAAATGCACATACCTTTGTAATCGGGCGAGTTTCCACTTTCAGATGCAACAGGAATTTCTCGACTGCGTCATTCCGTTCGCGAGATATAGAGGTTTGAAGTTAAGGAATGGTTGAGAAACCATCAAAATTCTCGCAATTTCTGATGCAAGAAACGAATAACTGGGAAGGCCCAGGGGAAAAGTACACAAACCATTGTAATCGGGCGAGTTTCTACTTTCAGATGCAACAGGGATTTCTTCGAGTTCGTCAATCCGTTCGCGAGATATGGGAGTTTGAAGTTAAGGAATGCTTGAGAAACCATCAAAATTTTCGCAAGTCGGATACTCGAAACCAATAACTACAATGCCTAGGGGAAAAATACACACATTCCTTTGTAATCGGGCGAGTTTCCACGTTCAGATGCAACAGGAATTTCTCGAGTTCGTCATTCCCGTTCGCAAGATATGGGAGTTTGAAGTTAAGGAATGGGTTGAGAAGCCATCAAAATTTTCGCAATTCTGACGTTAGAAACCAATAACTACAACGGCCTAGGGGAAAATACACATACCGTTGTAATCGGGCGATGTTTCTGCTTTCAGATGCAAGAGGAATTTCTCGAGTGCGTCATTCCGTTCGCGTGATATGAGAGTTTGAAGTTAAGGAATGCTTGAGAAACCATCAAAATTTTCGCAAGTCTGA